>NW_027478401.1:396344-696344 GCF_051014685.1 Ptiloglossa arizonensis | reverse complement strand
CAGCAGGAATTTCTCGAGTTCGTCAATCCGTTCGCGAGATATGGGTGTTTGAAGTTAAGGAATGGTTGAGAAATCATCAAAATTTTCGCAAATCTGACACCCGAAACCAATAACTACTATTGCCTAGGGCAAAAATACACATAACGTTGTAATCGGGCGAGCTTCTACTTTGAGATGCAGCAGGAATTTCTCGAGTTCATCAATCCGTTCGCGAGATATGGGGGTTTGAAGTTAAGGAATGGTTGAGAAACCATCAAAATTTTCGCAAGTCTGATACTCGAAACCAATAACTACTAATGCCTAGGGGAAAAATACAAATACCGTTGTAATCGGGCGAGATTATGCTTTCAGATGCAACTGGAATTTCTCGAGTTGGTAATCCGTTGGCGAGATACGGGAGTTTGAAGTTAAGGAATGTTTGAGAAATCATCAAAATTTTCGCAAGCCTGATACCCGAAACCAATAACTACTATTGCCTAGGGCAAAAATACACATACCGTTGTAATCGGGCGAGCTTCTGCTTTCAGATGCAGCTGGAATTTCTCGAGTTCATCAATCCGTTCGCGACATATGGGGTTTTGGAGTTAAGGAATGTTTGAGAAACCATCAAAATTTTCGCAAGTCTGATACTCGAAACCAGTAACTACTATGGGCTAGGGCAAAAATACACATACCATTGTAATCGCGCGAGTTTCTGCTTTCAGATGCAACTGGAATATCTCGAGTTCGTCAATCCGTTCGCGAGATATGGGAGTTTGAATTTAAGGAATGGTTGAGAAATCATCAAAATTTTCGCAAGACTGATACCCGAAACCAATAACTACTATTGCCTACAGCAAAAATACACATACCGTTGTAATCGGGCGATCTTCTACCTTCAGATGCAACTGGAATTTCTCTAGTTCGTCAATCCGTTCGCGAGATATGGGAGTTTGAAGTTAATGAATGGTTGAGAAATCATCAAAATTTGCGCAAGTCTGATACCCGAAACCAATAACTACTAATGCCTAGGGCAAAAATAGACATACCGTTGTAATCGGGCGAGCTTCTACTTTCAGATGCAGCAGGAATTTCTCGAGTTCATCAATCCGTTCGCGAGATATGGGAGTTTGAAGTTAATGAATGGTTGAGAAATCATCAAAATTTGCGCAAGTCTGATACCCGAAACCAATAACTATTATTGCCTAGGGCAAAAATAGACATACCGTTGTAATCGGGCGAGCTTCTACTTTCAGATGCAGCAGGAATTTCTCGAGTTCATCAATCCGTTCGCGAGATATGGAGGTTTGAAGTTAAGGAATGGTTGCGAAACCATCAAAATTTTCGCAAGTCTGATACTCGAAACCAATAACTACTAAGGGCAAAAATACACATAGCGTTGTAATCGGGCGAGTTTCTACTTTCAGACGCAACAGGAATTTCTCGAGTTCGTCAATCCGTTTGCGAGATATGGGAGTTTGAAGTTAATGAATGGTTGAGAAACCATCAAAATTTTCGCAAGGCTGATACTCGAAACCAATAACTAGTATTGCCTAGGGCAAAAATACACATACCGTTGTAATCGGGCGAGTTTCTGCTTTCAGATGCAACTGGAATTTCTCGAGTTCGACAATCCGTTCGCGAGATATGGGAGTTTGAAGTTAAGGAATGGTTGAGAAACCATCAAAATTTTCGCAAGTCTGATACTCGAAACCAATAACTACTATTGCCTAGGGCAAAAATACTCATACCGTTGTAATCGGGCGAGTTTCTGCTTTCAGATGCAGCAGGAATTTCTCGAGTTCGTCAATCCGTTCGCGAGATATGGGAGTTTGAAATTAAGGAATGGTTGAGAAATCATCAAAATTTTCGGAAGTCTGATACTCGAAACCAGTAACTACTATTGCCTAGGGCAAAAATACACTTACCGTTGTAATCGGGCGATCTTCTACCTTCCGATGCAACAGGAATTTCTCGAGTTCGTCAATCCGTTCGCGAGATATGGGAGTTTGAAGTTAAGGAATGGTTGCGAAACCATCAAAATTTTCGCAAGTCTGATACTCGAAACCAATAACTACTAAGGGCAAAAATACACATAGCGTTGTAATCGGGCGAGTTTCTACTTTCAGACGCAACAGGAATTTCTCGAGTTCGTCAATCCGTTTGCGAGATATGGGAGTTTGAAGTTAATGAATGGTTGAGAAACCATCAAAATTTTCGCAAGGCTGATACTCGAAACCAATAACTAGTATTGCCTAGGGCAAAAATACACATACCGTTGTAATCGGGCGAGTTTCTGCTTTCAGATGCAACTGGAATTTCTCGAGTTCGACAATCCGTTCGCGAGATATGGGAGTTTGAAGTTAAGGAATGGTTGAGAAACCATCAAAATTTTCGCAAGTCTGATACTCGAAACCAATAACTACTATTGCCTAGGGCAAAAATACTCATACCGTTGTAATCGGGCGAGTTTCTGCTTTCAGATGCAGCAGGAATTTCTCGAGTTCGTCAATCCGTTCGCGAGATATGGGAGTTTGAAATTAAGGAATGGTTGAGAAATCATCAAAATTTTCGGAAGTCTGATACTCGAAACCAGTAACTACTATTGCCTAGGGCAAAAATACACTTACCGTTGTAATCGGGCGATCTTCTACCTTCCGATGCAACAGGAATTTCTCGAGTTCGTCAATCCGTTCGCGAGATATGGGAGTTTGAAGTTAAGGAATGGTTGAGAAACCATCAAAATTTTCGCAAGTCTGATACTCGAAACCAATAACTACTATTGCCTAGGGCAAAAATACGCATACCGTTGTAATCGGGCGAGTTTCTGCTTTCAGATGCAGCAGGAATTTCTCGAGTTCGTCAATCCGTTCGCGAGATATGGGAGTTTGAAATTAAGGAATGGTTGAGAAATCATCAAAATTTTCGGAAGTCTGATACCCGAAACCAATAACCACTATTGCCTAGGGCAAAAATACACATACCGTTGTAATTGGGCGATCTTCTACCTACAGATGCAACAGGAATTTCTCGAGTTCGTCAATCCGTTCGCGAGATATGGGAGTTTGAAGGTAGGGAATGGTTGAGAAATCATAAAAATTTTCGCAAGTCTGTTACTCGAAACCAATAACTACTATTGCCTAGGGCAGAAATACTCATAGCGTTGTAATCGGGCGAGTTTCTGCTTTCCGATGCAGCAGGAATTTCTCGAGTTCGTCAATCCGTTCGCGAGATATGGGAGTTGAAGTTAAGGAATGGTTGAGAAATCATCAAAATTTTCGCAAGTCTGATACCCGAAACCAATAACTACTATTGCCTAGGGCAAAAATACAAATACCGTTGTAATCGGGCGAGTTTCTACTTTCAGATGCAACAGGAATTTCTCGAGTTCGTCAATCCGTTCGCGAGATATGGGGTTTTGAAGTTAAGGAATGGTTGAGAAACCATCAAAATTTGCGCTGGTCTGATACTCGAAACCAATAACTGGAATGGCCTAGGGGAAAAGTACACATACCACTGTAATAGGGCGAGTTTCTGCTCTCAGATGCCACTGGAATTTCTCTAGTTCGTCAGTCCGTTCGCGAGATATGGGAGTTTGAAGTTAAGGAATGGTTGAGAAACCATCAAAATTTTCGCAAGTCTGATACTCGAAACCAATAACTAGTATTGCCTAGGGCAAAAATACACATACCGTTGTAATCGGGCGAGTTACTGCTTTCAGATGCAACTGGAATTTCTCGAGTTCGACAATCCGTTCGCGAGATATGGGAGTTTGAAGTTAAGGAATGGTTGAGAAACCATCAAAATTTTCGCAAGTCTGATACTCGAAACCAATAACTACTATTGCCTAGGGCAAAAATACTCATACCGTTGTAATCGGGCGAGTTTCTGCTTTCAGATGCAGCAGGAATTTCTCGAGTTCGTCAATCCGTTCGCGAGATATGGGAGTTTGAAATTAAGGAATGGTTGAGAAATCATCAAAATTTTCGGAAGTCTGATACTCGAAACCAGTAACTACTATTGCCTAGGGCAAAAATACACTTACCGTTGTAATCGGGCGATCTTCTACCTTCCGATGCAACAGGAATTTCTCGAGTTCGTCAATCCGTTCGCGAGATATGGGAGTTTGAAGTTAAGGAATGGTTGAGAAACCATCAAAATTTTCGCAAGTCTGATACTCGAAACCAATAACTGCTATGGTCTAGGGCAAAAATACACATACCGTTGTAATCGCGCGAGTTTCTGCTTTCAGATGCAACTGGAATATCTCGAGTTCGTCAATCCGTTCGCGAGATATGGGAGTTTGAATTTAAGGAATGGTTGAGAAATCATCAAAATTTTCGAAAGACTGATACCCGAAACCAATAACTACTATTGCCTAGAGCAAAAATACACATACCGTTGTAATCGGGCGATCTTCTACCTTCAGATGCAACTGGAATTTCTCTAGTTCGTCAATCCGTTCGCGAGATATGGGAGTTTGAAGTTAATGAATGGTTGAGAAATCATCAAAATTTGCGCAAGTCTGATACCCGAAACCAATAACTACTATTGCCTAGGGCAAAAATAGACATACCGTTGTAATAGGGCGAGCTTCTACTTTCAGATGCAGCAGGAATTTCTCGAGTTCATCAATCCGTTCGCGAGATATGGATGTTTGAAGTTAAGGAATGGTTGCGAAACCATCAAAATTTTCGCAAGTCTGATACTCGAAACCAATAACTACTAAGGGCAAAAATACACATAGCGTTGTAATCGGGCGAGTTTCTACTTTCAGACGCAACAGGAATTTCTCGAGTTCGTCAATCCGTTTGCGAGATATGGGAGTTTGAATTTAATGAATGGTTGAGAAACCATCAAAATTTTCGCAAGGCTGATACTCGAAACCAATAACTAGTATTGCCTAGGGCAAAAATACACATACCGTTGTAATCGGGCGAGTTTCTGCTTTCAGATGCAACTGGAATTTCTCGAGTTCGAAAATCCGTTCGCGAGATATGGGAGTTTGAAGTTAAGGAATGGTTGAGAAACCATCAAAATTTTCGCAAGTCTGATACTCGAAACCAATAACTACTATTGCCTAGGGGCAAAAATACTCATACCGTTGTAATCGGGCGAGTTTCTGCTCAGATGCAGCAGGAATTTCTCGAGTTCGTCAATCCGTTCGCGAGATATGGGAGTTTGAAATTAAGGAATGGTTGAGAAATCATCAAAATTTTCGGAAGTCTGATACCCGAAACCAATAACCACTATTGCCTAGGGCAAAAATACACATACCGTTGTAATCGGGCGATCTTCTACCTACAGATGCAACAGGAATTTCTCGAGTTCGTCAATCCGTTCGCGAGATATGGGAGTTTGAAGGTAAGGAATGGTTGAGAAATCATAAAAATTTTCGCAAGTCTGTTACTCGAAACCAATAACTACTATTGCCTAGGGCAGAAATACTCATAGCGTTGTAATCGGGCGAGTTTCTGCTTTCAGATGCAACTGGAATTTCTCGAGTTCGACAATCCGTTCGCGAGATATGGGAGTTGAAGTTAAGGAATGGTTGAGAAATCATCAAAATTTTCGCAAGTCTGATACCCGAAACCAATAACTACTATTGCCTAGGGCAAAAATACACATACCGTTGTAATCGGGCGAGCTTCTACTTTCAGATGCAGCAGGAATTTCTCGAGTTCATCAATCCGTTCGCGAGATATGGGGTTTTGAAGTTAAGGAATGCTTGAGAAACCATCAAAATTTTCGCAATTCTGATACTCGAAACGGATAACTGCTATGCCCTAGGGCAAAAATACAAATAACGTTGTAATCGGGCGAGATTATGCTTTCAGATGCAACTGGAATTTCTCGAGTTGGTCATCCGTTCGCGAGATATGGGAGTTTGAAGTTAAGGAACGTTTGAGAAATCATCAAAATTTTCGCAAGCCTGATACCCGAAAGCAATAACTACTATTGCCTAGGGCAAAAATACACATACCGTTGTAATCGGGCGAGCTTCTGCATTCAGATGCAGCAGGAATTTCTCGAGTTCATCAATCCGTTCGCGAGATATGGGGTTTTGAAGTTAAGGAATGTTTGAGAAACCATCAAAATTTTCGCAAGTCTGATACTCGAAACCAATAACTACTAATGCCTAGGGCAAAAATACACATACCGTTGTAATCGGGCGAGTTTCTACTTTCAGATGCAACAGGAATTTCTCGAGTTCGTCAATCCGTTCGCGAGATATGGGAGTTTGAATTTAAGGAGTGGTTGAGAAACTATCAAAATTTTCGCTGGTCTGATACTCGAAACCAATAACTGGAATGGCCTAGGGGAATTGTACACATAGCATTGTAATCGGACGAGTTTCTGCTTTCAGATGCAACAGGAATTTCTCTAGTTCGTCAATCCGTTCGCGAGGTATGGGAGTTTGAAGTTAAGGAATGGTTGAGATACCATCAAAATTTTCGCAAGTCTGATACTCGAAACCAATAACTGCTATGGCCTAGGGCAAAAATACAAATACCGTTGTAATCGGGCGAGATTATGCTTTCAGATGCAACTGGAATTTCTCGAGTTGGTAATCCGTTCGCGAGATATGGGAGTTTGAAGTTAAGGAATGGTTGAGAAATCATCAAAATTTGCGCAAGTCTGATACCCGAAACCAATAACTACTATTGCCTAGGGCAAAAATAGACATACCGTTGTAATCGGGCGAGCTTCTACTTTCAGATGCAGCAGGAATTTCTCGAGTTCATCAATCCGTTCGCGAGATATGGAGGTTTGAAGTTAAGGAATGGTTGCGAAACCATCAAAATTTTCGCAAGTCTGATACTCGAAACCAATAACTACTAAGGGCAAAAATACACATAGCGTTGTAATCGGGCGAGTTTCTACTTTCAGACGCAACAGGAATTTCTCGAGTTCGTCAATCCGTTCGCGAGATATGGGAGTTTGAAATTAAGGAATGGTTGAGAAATCATCAAAATTTTCGGAAGTCTGATACTCGAAACCAGTAACTACTATTGCCTAGGGCAAAAATACACTTACCGTTGTAATCGGGCGATCTTCTACCTTCCGATGCAACAGGTATTTCTCGAGTTCGTCAATCCGTTCGCGAGATATGGGAGTTTGAAGTTAAGGAATGGTTGAGAAACCATCAAAATTTTCGCAAGTCTGATACTCGAAACCAATAACTGCTATGGTCTAGGGCAAAAATACACATACCGTTGTAATCGCGCGAGTTTCTGCTTTCAGATGCAACTGGAATATCTCGAGTTCGTCAATCCGTTCGCGAGATATGGGAGTTTGAATTTAAGGAATGGTTGAGAAATCATCAAAATTTTCGAAAGACTGATACCCGAAACCAATAACTACTATTGCCTAGAGGAAAAATACACATACCGTTGTAATCGGGCGATCTTCTACCTTCAGATGCAACTGGAATTTCTCTAGTTCGTCAATCCGTTCGCGAGATATGGGAGTTTGAAGTTAATGAATGGTTGAGAAATCATCAAAATTTGCGCAAGTCTGATACCCGAAACCAATAACTACTATTGTCTAGGGCAAAAATAGACATACCGTTGTAATAGGGCGAGCTTCTACTTTCAGATGCAGCAGGAATTTCTCGAGTTCATCAATCCGTTCGCGAGATATGGATGTTTGAAGTTAAGGAATGGTTGCGAAACCATCAAAATTTTCGCAAGTCTGATACTCGAAACCAATAACTACTAAGGGCAAAAATACACATAGCGTTGTAATCGGGCGAGTTTCTACTTTCAGACGCAACAGGAATTTCTCGAGTTCGTCAATCCGTTTGCGAGATATGGGAGTTTGAAGTTAATGAATGGTTGAGAAACCATCAAAATTTTCGCAAGGCTGATACTCGAAACCAATAACTAGTATTGCCTAGGGCAAAAATACACATACCGTTGTAATCGGGCGAGTTTCTGCTTTCAGATGCAACTGGAATTTCTCGAGTTCGACAATCCGTTCGCGAGATATGGGAGTTTGAAGTTAAGGAATGGTTGAGAAACCATCAAAATTTTCGCAAGTCTGATACTCGAAACCAATAACTACTATTGCCTAGGGCAAAAATACTCATACCGTTGTAATCGGGCGAGTTTCTGCTTTCAGATGCAGCAGGAATTTCTCGAGTTCGTCAATCCGTTCGCGAGATATGGGAGTTTGAAATTAAGGAATGGTTGAGAAATCATCAAAATTTTCGGAAGTCTGATACTCGAAACCAGTAACTACTATTGCCTAGGGCAAAAATACACTTACCGTTGTAATCGGGCGATTTTCTACCTTCCGATGCAACAGGAATTTCTCGAGTTCGTCAATCCGTTCGCGAGATATGGGAGTTTGAAGTTAAGGAATGGTTGAGAAACCATCAAAATTTTCGCAAGTCTGATACTCAAAACCAATAACTGCTATGGTCTAGGGCAAAAATACACATACCATTGTAATCGGGCGAGATTATGCTTTTAGATGCAACTGAAATTTCTCGAGTTGGTAATCCATTCGCGAGATATGGGAGTTTGAAGTTAAGGAATGGTTGAGAAATCATCAAAATTTCGCAAGTCTGATACTCGAAACCAATAACTACTATTGCCTAGGGCAAAAATACGCATACCGTTGTAATCGGGCGAGTTTCTGCTTTCAGATGCAGCAGGAATTTCTCGAGTTCGTCAATCCGTTCGCGAGATATGGGAGTTTGAAATTAAGGAATGGTTGAGAAATCATCAAAATTTTCGGAAGTCTGATACCCGAAACCAATAACCACTATTGCCTAGGGCAAAAATACACATACCGTTGTAATCGGGCGAGTTTCTGCTTTCAGATGCAGCAGGAATTTCTCGAGTTCGTCAATCCGTTCGCGAGATATGGGAGTTTGAAGGTAAGGACTGGTTGAGAAATCATAAAAATTTTCGCAATTCTGATACTCGAAACGGATAACTGCTATGCCCTAGGGCAAAAATACAAATACCGTTGTAATCGGGCGAGATTATGCTTTCAGATGCAACTGGAATTTCTCGAGTTGGTCATCCGTTCGCGAGATATGGGAGTTTGAAGTTAAGGAACGTTTGAGAAATCATCAAAATTTTCGCAAGCCTGATACCCGAAAGCAATAACTACTATTGCCTAGGGCAAAAATACACATACCGTTGTAATCGGGCGAGCTTATGCATTCAGATGCAGCAGGAATTTCTCGAGTTCATCAATCCGTTCGCGAGATATGGGGTTTTGAAGTTAAGGAATGTTTGAGAAACCATCAAAATTTTCGCAAGTCTGATACTCGAAACCAATAACTACTAATGCCTAGGGCAAAAATACACATACCGTTGTAATCGGGCGAGATTCTACTTTCAGATGCAACAGGAATTTCTCGAGTTCGTCAATCCGTTCGCGAGATATGGGAGTTTGAATTTAAGGAGTGGTTGAGAAACTATCAAAATTTTCGCTGGTCTGATACTCGAAACCAATAACTGGAATGGCCTAGGGGAATTGTACACATAGCATTGTAATCGGACGAGTTTCTGCTTTCAGATGCAACAGGAATTTCTCTAGTTCGTCAATCCGTTCGCGAGGTATGGGAGTTTGAAGTTAAGGAATGGTTGAGATACCATCAAAATTTTCGCAAGTCTGATACTCGAAACCAATAACTGCTATGGCCTAGGGCAAAAATACAAATACCGTTGTAATCGGGCGAGATTATGCTTTCAGATGCAACTGGAATTTCTCGAGTTGGTAATCCGTTCGCGAGATATGGGAGTTTGAAGTTAAGGAATGGTTGAGAAATCATCAAAATTTGCGCAAGTCTGATACCCGAAACCAATAACTACTATTGCCTAGGGCAAAAATAGACATACCGTTGTAATCGGGCGAGCTTCTACTTTCAGATGCAGCAGGAATTTCTCGAGTTCATCAATCCCTTCGCGAGATATGGAGGTTTGAAGTTAAGGAATGGTTGCGAAACCATCAAAATTTTCGCAAGTCTGATACTCGAAACCAATAACTACTAAGGGCAAAAATACACATAGCGTTGTAATCGGGCGAGCTTCTACTTTCAGACGCAACAGGAATTTCTCGAGTTCGTCAATCCGTTTGCGAGATATGGGAGTTTGAAGTTAATGAATGGTTGAGAAACCATCAAAATTTTCGCAAGGCTGATACTCGAAACCAATAACTAGTATTGCCTAGGGCAAAAATACACATACCGTTGTAATCGGGCGAGTTACTGCTTTCAGATGCAACTGGAATTTCTCGAGTTCGACAATCCGTTCGCGAGATATGGGAGTTTGAAGTTAAGGAATGGTTGAGAAACCATCAAAATTTTCGCAAGTCTGATACTCGAAACCAATAACTACTATTGCCTAGGGCAAAAATACTCATACCGTTGTAATCGGGCGAGTTTCTGCTTTCAGATGCAGCAGGAATTTCTCGAGTTCGTCAATCCGTTCGCGAGATATGGGAGTTTGAAATTAAGGAATGGTTGAGAAATCATCAAAATTTTCGGAAGTCTGATACTCGAAACCAGTAACGACTATTGCCTAGGGCAAAAATACACTTACCGTTGTAATCGGGCGATCTTCTACCTTCCGATGCAACAGGAATTTCTCGAGTTCGTCAATCCGTTCGCGAGATATGGGAGTTTGAAGTTAAGGAATGGTTGAGAAACCATCAAAATTTTCGCAAGTCTGATACTCGAAACCAATAACTGCTATGGTGTAGGGCAAAAATACACATACCGTTGTAATCGCGCGAGTTTCTGCTTTCAGATGCAACTGGAATATCTCGAGTTCGTCAATCCGTTCGCGAGATATGGGAGTTTGAATTTAAGGAATGGTTGAGAAATCATCAAAATTTTCGAAAGACTGATACCCGAAACCAATAACTACTATTGCCTAGAGCAAAAATACACATACCGTTGTAATCGGGCGATCTTCTACCTTCAGATGCAACTGGAATTTCTCTAGTTCGTCAATCCGTTCGCGAGATATGGGAGTTTGAAGTTAATGAATGGTTGAGAAATCATCAAAATTTTCGCAAGTCTGATACCCGAAACCAATAACTACTATTGCCTAGGGCAAAAATACACATACCGTTGTAATCGGGCGAGCTTCTACTTTCAGATGCAGCAGGAATTTCTCGAGTTCGTCAATCCGTTCGCGAGATATGGGAGTTGAAGTTAAGGAATGGTTGAGAAATCATCAAAATTTTCGCAAGTCTGATACCCGAAACCAATAACTACTATTGCCTAGGGCAAAAATACACATACCGTTGTAATCGGGCGAGCTTCTACTTTCAGATGCAGCAGGAATTTCTCGAATTCATCAATCCGTTCGCGAGATATGGGGTTTTGAAGTTAAGGAATGCTTGAGAAACCATCAAAATTTCTCAATTCTGATACTCGAAACGAATAACTGCTATGCCGTAGGGCAAAAATACAAATACCGTTGTAATCGGGCGAGATTATGCTTTCAGATGCAACTGGAATTTCTCGAGTTGGTCATCCGTTCGCGAGATATGGGAGTTTGAAGTTAAGGAACGTTTGAGAAATCATCAAAATTTTCGCAAGCCTGATACCCGAAACCAATAACTACTATTGCCTAGGGCAAAAATACACATACCGTTGTAATCGGGCGAGCTTCTGCATTCAGATGCAGCAGGAATTTCTCGAGTTCATCAATCCGTTCGCGAGATATGGGGTTTTGAAGTTAAGGAATGTTTGAGAAACCATCAAAATTTTCGCAAGTCTGATACTCGAAACCAATAACTACTAATGCCTAGGGCAAAAATACACATACCGTTGTAATCGGGCGAGATTCTACTTTCAGATGCAGCAGGAATTTCTCGAATTCGTCAATCCGTTCGCGAGATTTGGGGGTTTGAAGTTAAGGAGTGGTTGAGAAACTATCAAAATTTTCGCTGGTCTGATACTCGAAACCAATAACTGGAATGGCCTAGGGGAATAGTACACATACCATTGTAATCGGACGAGATTCTGCTTTCAGATGCAACAGGAATTTCTCTAGTTCGTCAATCCGTTCGCGAGGTATGGGAGTTTGAAGTTAAGGAATGGTTGAGAAACCATCAAAATTTTCGCAAGTCTGATACTCGAAACCAATAACTGCTATGGCCTAGGGCAAAAATACAAATACCGTTGTAATCGGGCGAGATTATGCTTTCAGATGCAACTGGAATTTCTCGAGTTGGTCATCCGTTCGCGAGATATGGGAGTTTGAAGTTAAGGAACGTTTGAGAAATCATCAAAATTTTCGCAAGCCTGATACCCGAAACCAATAACTACTATTGCCTAGGGCAAAAATACACATACCGTTGTAATCGGGCGAGCTTCTGCATTCAGATGCAGCAGGAATTTCTCGAGTTCATCAATCCGTTCGCGAGACATGGGGTTTTGAAGTTAAGGAATGTTTGAGAAACCATCAAAATTTTCGCAAGTCTGATACCCGAAACCAATAACTACAATTGCCTAGGGCAAAAATAGACATACCGTTGTAATCGGGCGAGCTTCTACTTTCAGATGCAGCAGGAATTTCTCGAGTTCATCAATCCGTTCGCGAGATATGGAGGTTTGAAGTTAAGGAATGGTTCCGAAACCATCAAAATTTTCGCAAGTCTGATACTCGAAACCAATAACTACTAAGGGCAAAAATACACATAGCGTTGTAATCGGGCGAGTTTCTACTTTCAGATGCAACAGGAATTTCTCGAGTTCGTCAATCCGTTTGCGAGATATGGGAGTTTGAAGTTAAGGAATGGTTGAGAAACTATCAAAATTTTCGCAATTCTGATACTCGAAACGAATAACTGCTATGCCCTAGGGCAAAAATACAAATACCGTTGTAATCGGGCGAGATTATGCTTTCAGATGCAACTGGAATTTCTCGAGTTGGTCATCCGTTCGCGAGATATGGGAGTTTGAAGTTAAGGAACGTTTGAGAAATCATCAAAATTTTCGCAAGCCTGATACCCGAAACCAATAACTACTATTGCCTAGGGCAAAAATACACATACCGTTGTAATCGGGCGAGCTTCTGCATTCAGATGCAGCAGGAATTTCTCGAGTTCATCAATCCGTTCGCGAGATATGGGGTTTTGAAGTTAAGGAATGTTTGAGAAACCATCAAAATTTTCGCAAGTCTGATACTCGAAACCAATAATTACTAATGCCTAGGGCAAAAATACACATACCGTTGTAATCGGGCGAGTTTCTACTTTCAGATGCAACAGGAATTTCTCGAGTTCGTCAATCCGTTCGCGAGATATGGGAGTTTGAATTTAAGGAATGGTTGAGAAATCATCAATATTTTCGCAAGTCTGATACTCGAAACCAATAACTACTATTGCCTAGGGCAAAAATACACATACCGTTGTAATCGGGCGAGATTCTACTTTCAGATGCAGCAGGAATTTCTCGAATTCGTCAATCCGTTCGCGAGATTTGGGGGTTTGAAGTTAAGGAGTGGTTGAGAAACTATCAAAATTTTCGCTGGTCTGATACTCGAAACCAATAACTGGAATGGCCTAGGGGAATAGTACACATACCATTGTAATCGGACGAGTTTCTGCTTTCAGATGCAACAGGAATTTCTCTAGTTCGTCAATCCGTTCGCGAGGTATGGGAGTTTGAAGTTAAGGAATGGTTGAGAAACCATCAAAATTTTCGCAAGTCTGATACTCGAAACCAATAACTGCTATGGCCTAGGGCAAAAATACAAATACCGTTGTAATCGGGCGAGATTATGCTTTCAGATGCAACTGGAATTTCTCGAGTTGGTAATCCGTTCGCGAGATATGGGAGTTTGAAGTTAAGGAATGGTTGAGAAATCATCAAAATTTGCGCAAGTCTGATACCCGAAACCAATAACTACTATTGCCTAGGGCAAAAATAGACATACCGTTGTAATCGGGCGAGCTTCTACTTTCAGATGCAGCAGGAATTTCTCGAGTTCATCAATCCGTTCGCGAGATATGGAGGTTTGAAGTTAAGGAATGGTTGCGAAACCATCAAAATGTTCGCATGTCTGATACTCGAAACCAATAACTACTAAGGGCAAAAATACACATACCGTTGTAATCGGGCGATTTTCTACTTTCAGATGCAACAGGAATTTCTCGAGTTCGTCAATCCGTTTGCGAGATATGGGAGTTTGAAGTTAAGGAATGGTTGAGAAACTATCAAAATTTTAGTAAGTTTGATACTCGAAACCAATAACTGCTATGGCCTAGTGCAAAAATACACATACCATTGCAATCGGGCGAGTTTCTGCTTTCAGATGCAACTGGAATTTCTCGAGTCGTCAATCCGTTCACGAGATATGGGAGTTTGAAGTTAAGGAATGGTTGAGATATCATCAAAATTTTCGCAAGTCTGATACTCGAAAACAATAGCTACTATTGCCTAGGGCAAAAATACTCATACCGTTGTAATCGGGCGAGTTTCTGCTTTCAGATGCAGCAGGAATTTCTCGAGTTCATCAATCCGTTCGCGAGATATGGGGGTTCGAAGTTAAGGAATGGTTGAGAAACCATCAAAATTTTCGCAAGTCTAATACTCGAAACCAATAACTACTATTGTCTATGGCAAAAATACCCATACCGTTGTAATTGGGCGAGTTTCTGCTTTCAGATGCAGCTGGAATTTCTGGAGTTCGTGAAACCGTTCGCGAGATATGGGAGTTTGAAGTTAAGGAATGGTTGAGAATCCATCAAAATTTTCGCTGGTCTGATACTCGAAACCAATACCTGGAATGGCCTAGGGGAAAAGTACACATACCACTGTAATAGGGCGCGGTTCTGCTCTCAGATGCCACTGGAATTTCTCTAGTTCGTCAATCCGTTCGCGAGATATGGGAGTTTGAAGTTAAGGAATGGTTGAGAAATCTTCAAAATTTTCGCAAGTCAGATACCCGAAACCAATAACTACTATTGCCTAGGGCAAAAATACACATACCGTTGTAATCGGGCGAGCTTCTACTTTCAGATGCAGCAGGAATTTGTAGAGTTCATCAATCCGTTCGCGAGATATTGGAGTTTGAATTTAAGGAATGGTTGAGAAAACATCAAAATTTTCGCAAGACTGATACTCGAAACCAATAACTACTAATACCTAGGGGAAAAATACACATACCATTGTAATCGCGCGAGTTGCTGCTTTCAGATGCAACTGGAATTTCTCTAGTTCGTCAATCCGTTCGCGAGATATGGGAGTTTGAGGTTAAGGAATGGTTGAGAAACCATCAAAATTTTCGCAATTCTGATACTCGAAACCAATAACTGCTATGGCCAAGGGCAAAAATACAAATACCGTTGTAATCGGACGAGATTATGCTTTCAGATGCAACTGGAATTTCTCGAGTTGGTAATCCGTTCGCGAGATATGGGAGTTTGGAGTTAAGGAATGGTTGAGAAATCATCAAAATTTTTGCAAGTCTGATACTCGAAACCAATAACTACTATTGCCTAGGGCAAAAATACACATACCGTTGTAATCGGGCGATCTTCTACCATCAGATGCAACAGGAATTTCTCGAGTTCGTCAATCCGTTCGCGAGATATGGGAGTTTGAAGTTAAGGAATGGTTGAGGAACCATCAAAATTTTCGCAAGTCTCATACTCGAAACCCATAACTGGAATTGCCTAGGGGAAAAGTACACACCCCATTGTAATCGGGCGAGTTTCTACTTTCAGATGCAACAGGAATTTCCCGAGTTCGTCAATCCGTTCGCGAGATATGGGAGTTTGAAGTTAAGGAATGGCTGTGAAACCATCAAAATTTTCGCTGGTCTGCTACTCGAAACCAATAACTGCTATGGCCTAGGGCAAAATTACTCATACCATTGTAATCGGGCGAGTTTCTGCTTTCAGATGCAACAGGAATTTCTCGAGTTGGTAATCCGTTCGCGAGATATGGGAGTTTGAAGTTAAGGAATGGTTGAGAAATCATCAAAATTTTCGCAAGTCTGATACTCGAAAACAATAACTACTATTGCCTAGGGCAAAAATACTCATACCGTTGTAATCGGGCGAGTTTCTGCTTTCAGATGCAGCAGGAATTTCTCGAGTTCATCAATCCGTTCGCGAGATACGGGCGTTTGAAGTTAAGGAATGGTTGAGAAACCATCAAAATTTTCGCAAGTCTGATACTCGAAACCAATAACTACTATTGTCTATGGCAAAAATACACATAATGTTGTAATTGGGCGAGTTTCTGCTTTCAGATGCAGCTGGAATTTCTGGAGTTCGTGAAACCGTTCGCGAGATTTGGGAGTTTGAAGTTAAGGAATGGTTGAGAAATCATCAAAATTTTCGCAAGTCAGATACCCGAAACCAATAACTACTATTGCCTAGGGCAAAAATACACATACCGTTGTAATCGGGCGAGCATCTACTTTCAGATGCAGCACGAATTTCTCGAGTTCATCAATCCGTTCGCGAGATATGGGGGTTTGAAGTTAAGGAATGGTTGAGAAACCATCAAAATTTTCGCAAGTCTGATACTCGAAACCAATAACTGCTATGGCCTAGGGCAAAAATACACATACCATTGTAATCGGGCGAGATTATGCTTTCAGATGCAGCAGGAATTTCTCGAGTTTGTCAATCCGTTCGCGAGATATGGGAGTTTGAAGTTAAGGAATGGTTGCGAAACCATCAAAATTTTCGCAAGTCTGATACTCGAAACCAATAACTACTAAGGGCAAAAATACACATAGCGTTGTAATCGGGCGAGTTTCTACTTTCAGATGCAAAAAGAATTTCTCGAATTCGTCAATCCGTTCGCGAGATATGGGAGTTTGAAGTTAAGGAATGGTTGAGAAGCCATCAAAATTTTCGCAAGTCTGATACTCGGAACCAATAACTACTATTGCCTAGGGCAAAAATACACATACCGTTGTAATCGGGCGGGCTTCTACTTTCAGATGCAACTGGAATTTCTCTAGTTCGTCAATCCGTTCGCGAGATTTGGGGGTTTGAAGTTAAGGAGTGGTTGAGAAACTATCAAAATTTTCGCTGGTCTGATACTCGAAACCAATAACTGGAATGGCCTAGGGGAAAAGTACACATACCACTGTAATCGGGCGAGTTTCTGCTTTCAGATGCAACTGGAATTTTTCTAGTTCGTCAATCTGTTCGCGAAATATGGGAGTTTGAAGTTAAGGAACGGTTGAGAAGCCATCAAAATTTTCGCAAGTCTGACACTCGAAACCAATAACTACAATGGCTTAGGGGAAAAATACACATACCGGTGTAATCGGGCGAGTTTCTACTTTCAGATGCAAGAGGAATTTCTCGAGTTCGTCAATCCGTTCGCGAGATATGGGAGTTTGAAGTTAAGGAATGGTTGAGAAACCATCAAAATTTGCGCTGGTCTGATACTCGAAACCAATAACTGGAATGGCCTAGGGGAAAAGTACACATACCACTGTAATAGGGCGAGTTTCTGCTCTCAGATGCCACTGGAATTTCTCTAGTTCGTCAGTCCGTTCGCGAGATATGGGAGTTTGAAGTTAAGGAATGGTTGAGAAATCATCAAAATTTTCGCAAGTCAGATACCCGAAACCAATAACTACTATTGCCTAGGGCAAAAATACACATACCGTTGTAATCGGGCGAGCATCTACTTTCAGATGCAAAAACAATTTCTCCAATTCGGCAAACCGTTCGCGAGATATGGGAGTTTGAATTTAAGGAATGGTTGAGAAGCCATCAAAATTTTCGCAAGTCTGATACTCGGAACCAATAACTACTATTGCCTAGGGCAAAAATACACATACCGTTGTAATCGGGCGGGCTTCTACTTTCAGATGCAGCAGGAATTTCTCGAGTTCGTCAATCCGTTCGCGAGATTTGGGAGTTTGAAGTTACGGAATGGTTGAGAAACCATCAAAATTTTGGTAAGTCTGATACTCAAAACCAATAACTACTAAGTCCTAGGGCAAAAATACACACACCATTGTAATCGGGCGAGTTTCTACTTTCAGATGCAAAAAGAATTTCTCGAATTCGTCAATCCGTTCGCGAGATATGGGAGTTTGAAGGTAAGGAATGGTTGAGAAGCCATCAAAATTTTCGCAAGTCTGATACTCGGAACCAATAACTACTATTGCCTAGGGCAAAAATACACAAACCGTTGTAATCGGGCGGGCTTCTACTTTCAGATGCAGCAGGAATTTCTCGAGTTCGTCAATCCGTTCGCGAGATTTGGGGGTTTGAAGTTAAGGAGTGGATGAGGAACTATCAAAATTTTCGCCGGTCTGATACTCGACACCAATAACTGGAATGGCCTAGGGGAAAAGTACACATACCACTGTAATCGGGCGAGTTTCTGCTTTCAGATGCAACTGGAATTTCTCTAGTTCGTCAATCCGTTCGCGAAATATGGGAGTTTGAAGTTAAGGAACGGTTGGGAAGCCATCAAAATTTTCGCAAGTCTGACACTCGAAACCAATAACTACAATGGCTTAGGGGAAAAATACACATACCTGTGTAATCGGGCGAGTTTCTACTTTCTGATGCAAGAGGAATTTCTCGAGTTCGTCAATCCGTTCGCGAGATATGGGAGTTTGAAGTTAAGGAATGGTTGAGAAACCATCAAAATTTTCGCTGGTCTGATACTCGAAACCAATAACTGGAATGGCCTAGGGGAAAAGAACACATACCACTGTAATCGGGCGAGTTTCTGCTTTCAGATGCAACTGGAATTTCTCGAGTTGGTAATCCGTTCGCGAGATATGGGAGTATGAATTTAAGGAATGGTTGAGAAATCATCAAGATTTTCGCAAGTCTGATACTGGAAACCAACAACTACTATTGCCTAGGGCAAAAATACACATACCGTTGTAATCGGGCGAGTTTCTACTTTCAGATGCAACAGGAATTTCTCGAGTTCGTCAATCCGTTCGCGAGATATGGGAGTATGAATTTAAGGAATGGTTGAGAAATCATCAAGATTTTCGCAAGTCTGATACTCGAAACCAATAACTACTATTGCCTAGGGCAAGAATACACTTACCGTTGTAATCGGGCGATCTTCTACCTTCAGATGCAACAGGAATTTCTCGAGTTCGTCAATCCGTTCGCGAGATATGGGAGTTTGAATTTAAGGAATGGTTGAGAAACCATCAAAATTTTCGCAAGTCTGATACTCGAAACCAATTACTCCTATGGCCTAGGGCAAAAATACACATACCACTCTAATCGGGCGAGATTATGCTTTTAGATGCAACTGGAATTTCTCGAGTTGGTAATCCGTTCGCGAGATATGGGAGTTTGAAGTTAAGGAATGGTTGAGAAATCATCAAAATTTTCGCAAGTCTGATACCCGAAACCAATAACTACTATTGCCTAGGGCAAAAATACACATACCGTTGTAATCGGGCGAGCATCTACTTTCAGATGCAGCAGGAATTTCTCGAGTTCATCAACCCGTTCGCGAGATATGGGGGTTTGAAGTTAAGGAATGGTTGAGAAACCATCAAAATTTTCGCAAGTCTGATACTCGAAACCAATAACTGCTATGGCCTAGGGCAAAAATACACATACCGTTGTAATCGGGCGAGCATCTACTTTCAGATGCAGCAGGAATTTCTCGAGTTCATCAATCCGTTCGCGAGATATGGGGGTTTGAAGTTAAGCAATGGTTGAGAAACCATCAAAATTTTCGCAAGTCTGATACTCGAAACCAATAACTGCTATGGCCTAGGGCAAAAATACACATACCATTGTAATCGGGCGAGATTATGCTTTCAGATGCAGCAGGAATTTCTCGAGTTTGTCAATCCGTTCACGGGATATGGGAGTTTGAAATTAAGGAATGGTTGAGAAACTATCAAAATTTTCGCTGGTCTGATACTCGAAACCAATAACTGGAATGGCCTAGGGGAAAAGTACACATACCACTGTAATAGGGCGAGTTTCTGCTCTCAGATGCCACTGGAATTTCTCTAGTTCGTCAATCCGTTCGCGAAATATGGGAGTTTGAAGTTACGGAATGGTTGAGAAACCATCAAAATTTTGGTAAGTCTGATACTCAAATCCAATAACTACTAAGTCCTAGGGCAAAAATACACATACCGTTGTAATCGGGCGGGCTTCCACTTTCAGATGCAGCAGGAATTTCACGAGTTCGTCAATCCGTTCGCGAGATTTGGGGGTTTGAAGTTAAGGAGTGGTTGAGAAACTATCAAAATTTTCGCTGGTCTGATACTCGAAACCAATAACTGGAATGGCCTACGGGAAAAGTACACATACCACTGTAATCGGGCGAGTTTCTGCTTTCAGATGCAACTGGAATTTCTCTAGTTCGTCAATCCGTTCGCGAGATATGGGAGTTTGAAGTTAAGGAATGGTTGAGAAACCATCAAAATTTTCGCAAGTCTGATACTCGAAACCGATAAGTACTAATGCCGAGGGGAAAAATAAACATACCGTTGTAATCGGGTGAGTTTCCACTTTCAGATGCAACATGAATTTCAAGAGTTCGTCAATCCGTTCTCGAGATATGGGAGATTGAAGTTAAGGAATGGTTGAGAAACCATCAAAATTTTCCCTGGTCTGCTACTCGAAACCAATAACTGCTGTGGCCTAGGGCAAAAATACACATACCATTGTAATCGGGCGAGTTTCTGCTTTCAGATGCAACAGGAATTTCTCGAGTTCGTCAATCCGTTCGCGAGATATGGGAGTTTGAGGTTAGGGAATTGTTGAGAAACCATCAACATTTTCGTAAAAGTGATACTCGAAACCAATAACTACTATGTTCTAGGGCAAAAATACACACACCATTGTAATCGATCGAGTTTCTGCTTTCAGATGCAACAGAAATTTCTCGTGTTCGTCAATCCGTTCGCGAGATATGGGAGTTTGAAGTTAAGGAATGGTTCAGAAACCGTCAAAATTTTCGCAAGTCTGATACTCGAAACCAATAACTACAATTGCTTAGGGCAAAAATACACATTCCGTTGTAATCGGGCGAGTCTCTGCTTTCAGATGCAACAGGAATTTCTCGAGATCGTCAATCCGTTCGCGAGATATGGGAGTTTGAAGTTACGGAATGGTTGAGAAACAATCAAAATTTTAGTAAGTCTGATACTCGAAACCAATAACTACTTTGTCCTAGGGCAAAAATACACATACTGTTGTAATCGGGCGAGTTTCTACTGTCAGATGCAACCGGAATTTCTCGAGTTCGTCAATCGGTTCGCGAGATATGGGAGTATGAAGTTAAGGAATGGTTGAGAAACCATCAAAATTTTGGCAAGTCTGATACTCGAAACCAATAACTACTATGTTCTAGGGCAAAAATACACACACCATTGTAATCGATCGAGTATCTGCTTTCAGATGCAACAGGAATTTCTCGAGTTCGTCAATCCGTTCGCGAGATATGGGACTTTGAAGATAAGGAATGGTTGAGAAAAGATAAAAATTTTCGCTGGTCTGATACTCGAAACCAATAACTACAATTGCCTAGGGCAAAAATACACATACCGTTGTAATTGGGCAAGTTTCTGTTTTCAGATGCAACTGGAATTTCTCTAGTTCGTCAAGCCGTTCGCGAAATATAGGAGTTTGAAGTTACGGAATGGTTGAGGAACCATCAAAATTTTCGCTGGTCTGATACTCGAAACCAATAACTGGAATGGCCTAGGGGAAAAGTACACACCCCATTGTAATCGGGCGAGTTTCTACTTTCAGATGCTACAGGAATTTCTCGAGTTCGTCAATCCGTTCGCGAGATATGGGAGTTTGAAGTTAAGGAATGGTTGAGAAACGATGAAAATTTTCGCAAGTCTGATACTCGAAACCAATAACTACTATGTTCTAGGGCAAAAATACACACACCATTGTAATCGATCGAGTTTCTGCTTTCAGATGCAAGAGGAATTTCTCGAGTTCGTCAATCCGTTCAGAGATATGGGAGTTTGAAGATAAGGAATGGTTGAGAAACAATCAAAATTTTAGTAAGTCTGATACTCGAAACCAATAACTACTTTGTCCTAGGGCAAAAATACACACACCATTGTAATCGGGCGAGTTTCTACTTTCAGATGCAAAAGGAATTTCTCGAGTTCGTCAATCCGTTCGCGAGATATGGGAGTTTAAAGTTAAGGAATGGTTGGTAAACCATCAAAATTTTCGCTGGTCTGATACTCGAAACCAATAACTACAATTGCCTAGGGTAAAAATACACATACTGTTGTAATCGGGCGAGTTTCTACTGTCACATGCAACAGGAATTTCTCGAGTTCGTCAATCCGTTCGCGAGATATGGGAGTTTGAAGTTAAGGAATGGTTGAGAAACCATCAAAATTTTGGCAAGTCTGATACTCGAAACCAATAACTACTATGTTCTAGGGCAAAAATACACGCACCATTGTAATCGATCGAGTTTCTGCTTTCAGATGCAACAGGAATTTCTCCAGTTCGTCAATCCGTTCGCGAGATATGGGAGTCTGAAGATAAGGAATGGTTGAGAAACCATCAAAATTTTCGCTGGTCTGCTACTCGAAACCAATAACTGCTGTGGCCTAGGGCAAAAATACACATACCATTGTAATCGGGCGAGTTTCTACTTTCAGATGCAACAGGAATTTCTCGTGATCGTCAATCCGTTCGCGAGATATGGGAGTTTGAAGTTAAGGAATGGTTGAGAAACCATCAAAATTTTCGCTGGTCTGATACTCGAAACCAATAACTGGAATGGCCTAGGGGAAAAGTACACATACCACTGTAATAGGGCGAGTTTCTGCTCTCAGATGCCACTGGAATTTCTCTAGTTCGTCAATCCGTTCGCGAGATATGGGAGTTTGAAGTTAAGGAATGGTTGGGAAACCATCAAAATTTTCGCAAGTCTGATACTCGAAACCAATAACTGCTATGGCCTAGGGCAAAAATACACATACCATTGTAATCGGGCGAGATTATGCTTTCAGATGCAGCAGGAATTTCTCGAGTTTGTCAATCCGTTCGCGAGATATGGGAGTTTGAAATTAAGGAAGGGTTGAGAAACTATCCAAATTTTCGCTGGTCTGATACTCGAAACCAATAACTGGAATGGCCTAGGGGAAAAGTACACATACCACTGTAATAGGGCGAGTTTCTGCTCTCAGATGCCACTGGAATTTCTCTAGTTCGTCAATCCGTTCGCGAAATATGGGAGTTTGAAGTTACGGAATGGTTGAGAAACCATCAAAATTTTGGTAAGTCTGATACTCAAAACCAATAACTACTAAGTCCGAGGGCAAAAATACACACACCATTGTAATCGGGCGAGTTTCTACTTTCAGATGCAAAAAGAATTTCTCGAATTCGTCAATCCGTTCGCGAGATATGGGAGTTTGAAGTTAAGGAATGGTTGAGAAGCCATCAAAATTTTCGCAAGTCTGATACTGGAAACCAATAACTACTATTGCCTAGGGCAAAAATACACATACCGTTGTAATCGGGCGGGCTTCTACTTTCAGATGCAGCAGGAATTTCTCGAGTTCGTCAATCCGTTCGCGAGATTTGGGGGTTTGAAGTAAAGGAGTGGTTGAGAAACTATCAAAATTTTCGCTGGTCTGATACTCGAAACCAATAACTGGAATGGCCTAGGGGAAAAGTACACACCCCATTGTAATCGGGCGAGTTTCTACTTTCAGATGCAACAGGAATTTCCCGAGTTCGTCAATCCGTTCGCGCGGTATGGGAGTTTGAAGTTAAGGAATGATTGACAAGTCATCAAAATTTTAGCAAGTCTGATACTCGAAAGCAATAACTACTATTGCCTAGGGCAAAAATACACATACCGTTGTAATCGGGCGATCTTCTACCATCAGATGCAACAGGAATTTCTCGAGTTCGTCAATCCGTTCGCAAGATGTGGGAGGTTGAAGTTAAGGAATGGTTGAGAAACCATGAAAATTTCCGCAAGTCTGATACTCGAAACCAATAACTACAATTGCCTAGGGCAAAAATACACACACCATTGTAATCGGGCGAGTTTCTACTTTCAGATGCAACAGGAATTTCCCGAGTTCGTCAATCCGTTCGCGAGATATGGGAGTTTGAAGTTAAGGAATGGTTGAGAAACCATCAAAATTTTCGCTGGTCTGCTACTCGAAACCAATAACTGCTATGAACTAGGGCAAAAATACACATACCATTGTAATCGGGCGAGATTATGCTTTTAGATGCAACTGGAATTTCTCAAGTTTGTAATCCGTTCGCGAGATATGGGAGTTTGAAGTTAAGGAATGGTTGACAAGTCATCAAAATTTTCGCAAGTCTGATACTCGAAACCAATAACTACTATTGCCTAGGGCAAAAATACACATACCGTTGTAATCGGGCGAGCTTCTACTTTCAGATGCAGCAGG
Organism: Ptiloglossa arizonensis; assembly: GCF_051014685.1. Classification (NCBI taxonomy): domain Eukaryota; kingdom Metazoa; phylum Arthropoda; class Insecta; order Hymenoptera; family Colletidae; genus Ptiloglossa; species Ptiloglossa arizonensis. Next base: position 671,988 of record NW_027478401.1, on the reverse strand, counting down.
AATTTCTCGAGTTCATCAATCCGTTCGCGAGATATGGGGGTTTGAAGTTAAGGAATGGTAGAGAAGCCATCAAAATTTTCTGAAGTCTGATACTCGAAACCAATAACTACTATGGCCTAGGGCAAAAATACACATACCAATGTAATCGCGCGAGTTTCTGCTTTCAGATGCAACTGGAATTTCTCGAGTTCGTCAATCCGTTCGCGAAATATGGGAGTTTGAAGTTAAGGAGCGGTTGAGAAGCCATCAAAATTTTCGCAAGTCTGATACTCGAAACCAATAACTACAATGGCTTAGGGGAAAAATACACATACAGCTGTAATCGGGCGAGTTTCTACTTTCAGATGCAAGAGGAATTTCTCGAGTTCGTCAATCCGTTTGCGAGATATGGGAGTTTGAAGTTAAGGAATGGTTGAGAAACCATCAAAATTTTCGCTGGTCTGATACTCGAAACCAATAACTGGAATGGCCTAGGGGAAAAGTACATTCCCCATTGTAATCGGGCGAGTTTCTACTTTCAGATACAAGAGGAATTTCTGGAGTTCGTCAATCCGTTCGCGAGATATGGGAGTTTGAAGTTAAGGAATGGTTGACAAGCCATCAAAATTTTCGCAAGTCTGATACTCGAAATCAATAACTACTATGGCCTAGGGCAAAAATACACATACCATTGTAATCGAGCGAGTTTCTGCTTTCAGATGCAACTGGAATTTCTCTAGTTCGTCAATCCGTTCGCGAGATATGGGAGGTTAAAGTTAAGGAATGGTTGAGAAACCATGAAAATTTTTGCAAGTCTGATACTCGAAACCAGTATCTACTATTGCCTAGGGCAAAAATACACATACCATTGTAATCGGACGAGTTTCTGCTTTCAGATGCAACTGGAATTTCTCGAGTTGGTAATCCGTTCGCGAGATATGGGAGTTTGGAGTTAAGGAATGGTTGAGAAATCATCAAAATTTTTGCAAGTCTGATACTCGAAACCAATAACTACTATTGCCTAGGGCAAAAATACACATACCGTTGTAATCGGGCGATCTTCTACCATCAGATGCAACAGGAATTTCTCGAGTTCGTCAATCCGTTCGCGAGATATGGGAGTTTGAAGTTAAGGAACGGTTGAGGAACCATCAAAATTTTCGCAAGTCTCATACTCGAAACCCATAACTGGAATGGCCTAGGGGAAAAGTACACACCCCATTGTAATCGGGCGAGTTTCTACTTTCAGATGCAACAGGAATTTCCCGAGTTCGTCAATCCGTTCGCACGGTATGGGAGTTTGAAGTTAAGGAATGATTGACAAGTCATCAAAATTTTAGCAAGTCTGATACTCGAAAGCAATAACTACTATTGCCTAGGGCAAAAATACACATACCGTTGTAATCGGGCGATCTTCTACCATCAGATGCAACAGGAATTTCTCGAGTTCGTCAATCCGTTCGCAAGATGTGGGAGGTTGAAGTTAAGGAATGGTTGAGAAACCATGAAAATTTCCGCAAGTCTGATACTCGAAACCAATAACTACAATTGCCTAGGGCAAAAATACACACACCATTGTAATCGGGCGAGTTTCTACTTTCAGATGCAACAGGAATTTCCCGAGTTCGTCAATCCGTTCGCGAGATATGGGAGTTTGAAGTTAAGGAATGGTTGTGAAACCATCAAAATTTTCGCAAGTCTGATACTCGAAACCGATAAGTACTAATGCCGAGGGGAAAAATAAACATACCGTTGTAATCGGGTGAGTTTCCACTTTCAGATGCAACATGAATTTCAAGAGTTCGTCAATCCGTTCTCGAGATATGGGAGATTGAAGTTAAGGAATGGTTGAGAAACCATCAAAATTTTCGCTGGTCTGCTACTCGAAACCAATAACTGCTGTGGCCTAGGGCAAAAATACACATACCATTGTAATCGGGCGAGTTTCTGCTTTCAGATGCAACAGGAATTTCTCGAGTTCGTCAATCCGTTCGCGAGATATGGGAGTTTGAGGTTAGGGAATTGTTGAGAAATCATCAAAATTTTCGTAAATGTGATACTCGAAACCAATAACTACTATGTTCTAGGGCAAAAATACACACACCATTGTAATCGATCGAGTTTCTGCATTCAGATGCAACAGAAATTTCTCGAGTTCGTCAATCCGTTCGCGAGATATGGGAGTTTGAAGTTAAGGAATGGTTCAGAAACCGCCAAAATTTTCGCAAGTCTGATACTCGAAACCAATAACTACAATTGCTTAGGGCAAAAATACACATTCCGTTGTAATCGGGCGAGTCTCTGCTTTCAGATACAACATAAATTTCTCGAGATCGTCAATCCGTTCGCGAGATATGGGAGTTTGAAGTTACGGAATGGTTGAGAAACAATCAAAATTTTAGTAAGTCTGATACTCGAAACCAATAACTACTTTGTCCTAGGGCAAAAATACACATACTGTTGTAATCGGGCGAGTTTCTGCTTTCAGATGCAACAGGAATTTCTCGAGTTCGTCAATCCGTTCTCGAGATTTGGGAGATTGAAGTTAAGGAATGGTTGAGAAACCATCAAAATTTTCGCTGGTCTGCTACTCGAAACCAATAACTGCTGTGGCCTAGGGCCAAAATACATATACCATTGTAATCGGGCGAGTTTCTACTTTCAGATGCAACAGGAATTTCTCGAGTTCGTCAATCCGTTCGCGAGATATGGGAGTTTGCGGTTAGGGAATTGTTGTGAAACCATCAAAATATTCGTAAATCTGATACTCAAAACCAATAACTACTATGTTCTGGGGCAAAAATACACACACCATTGTAATCGATCGAGTTTCTGCTTTCAGATGCAACAGAAATTTCTCGAGTTCGTCAATCCGTTCGCGAGATATGGGAGTTTGAGGTTAGGGAATTGTTGAGAAACCATCAAAATTTTCGTAAATCTGATACTCGAAACCAATAACTACTATGTTCTAGGGCAAAAATACACACACCATTGTAATCGATCGAGTTTCTGCTTTCAGATGCAACAGGAATTTATCGAGTTCGTCAATCCGTTCGCGAGATATGGGAGTTTGAAGTTTCGGAATGGTTGGGAAACAATCAAAATTTTAGTAAGTCTGATACTCGAAACCAATAACTACTTTGTCCTAGGGCAAAAATACACACACCATTGTAATCGGGCGAGTTTCTACTTTCAGATACAAAAGGAATTTCTCGAGTTCGTCAATCCGTTCGCGAGATATGGGAGTCTGAAGTTAAGGAAAGGTTGAGAAAACATGAAAATTTGTCGCTGGTCTGATACTCGAAACCAATAACTACAATTTCCTAGGGCAAAAATACACATACTGTTGTAATCGGGCGAGTTTCTACGTTCAGACGCAACAGGAATTTCTCGAGTTCGTCAATCCGTTCGCGAGATATGGGAGTTTGAAGTTAAGGAATGGCTGTGAAACCATCAAAATTTTAGCTGGTCTGCTACTCGAAACCAATAACTGCTATGGCCTAGGGCAAAAATACACACACCATTGTAATCGGGCGAGTTTCTGCTTTCAGATGCAACAGGAATTTCTCGAATTCGTCAATCCGTTCGCGAGATATGGTAGTTTGAAGTTAGGGAATGGTTGAGAATACATCAAAATTTTCGCAAGTCTGATTCTCGAAACCAATAACTGCTATGGCCTAGGGCAAAAATACACACCCCATTGTAATCGGGCGTGTTTCTACTTTCAGATGCAACAGGAATTTCTCGAGTTCGTCAATCCGTTCGCGAGATATGGGAGTTTGAAGTTAAGGAATGGTTGACAAGTCATCAAAATTTTAGCAAGTCTGATACTCGAAACCAATAACTACTATTGCCTAGGTCAAAAATACAGATACCGTTGTAATTGGGCAAGTTTCTGCTTTCAGATGCAACTGGAATTTCTCTAGTTCGTCAAGCCGTTCGCGAAATATGGGAGTTTGAAGTTACGGAATGGTTGAGAAACCATCAAAATTTTCGCAAGTCTGACACTCGAAACCAATAACTACAATGGCTTAGGGGAAAAATACACATACCGGTGTAATCGGGCGAGTTTCTACTTTCAGATGCAAGAGGAATTTCTCGAGTTCGTCAATCCGTTCGCGAGATATGGGAGTTTGAAGTTAAGGAATGGTTGAGAAACCATCAAAATTTTCGCTGGTCTGATACACGAAACCAATAACTGGAATGGCCTAGGGGAAAAGTACACACCCCATTGTAATCGAGCGAGTTTCTGCTTTCAGATGCAACTGGAATTTCTCTAGTTCGTCAATCCATTCGCGAGATATGGGAGGTTGAAGTTAAGGAATGGTTGAGAAACCATGAAAATTTTTGCAAGTCTGATACTCAAAACCAATATCTACTATTGCCTAGGGCAAAGATACACATACCGTTGTAATCGGGCGATCTTCTACCATCAGATGCAACAGGAATTTCCCGAGTTCGTCAATCCTTTCGCAAGATATGGGAGTTTGAAGTTAAGGAATGGCTGTGAAACCATCAAAATTTTCGCTGGTCTGATACTCGAAACCAATAACTGGAATGGCCTAGGGGAAAAGTACATACCCCATTGTAATCGGGCGAGTTTCTGCTTTCAGATGCAACAGGAATTTCTCGAGTTCGTCAATCCGTTCGCGAGATATGGGAGTTTGAAGTTAAGGAATGGTTGAGAAACCATCAAAATTTTCGCTGGTCTGATACTCGAAACCAATAACTGGAATGGCCTAGGGGAAAAGTACACATACCACTGTAATCGGGCGAGTTTCTGCTTTCAGATGCAACTGGAATTTCTCTAGTTCGTCAATCCGTTCGCGAGATATGGGAGTTTGAAGATAAGGAATGGTTGAGAAACCATCAAAATTTTCCCTGGTCTGCTACTCGAAACCAATAACTGCTGTGGCCTAGGGCAAAAATACACATACCATTGTAATCGGGCGAGTTTCTGCTTTCAGATGCAACAGGAACTTCTCGAGTTCGTCAATCCGTTCGCGAGATATGGGAGTTTGAGGTTAGGGAATTGTTGAGAAACCATCAAAATTTTCGTAAATGTGATACTCGAAACCAATAACAACTATGTTCTAGGGCAAAAATACACACACCATTGTAATCGATCGAGTTTCTGCTTTCAGATGCAACAGAAATTTCTCGAGTTCGTCATTCCGTTCGCGAGATATGGGAGTTTGAAGTTGAGGAATGGTTCAGAAACCGTCAAAATTTTCGCATGTCTGATACTCGAAAGCAATAACTACAATTGCTTAGGGCAAAAATACACATTCCGTTGTAATCGGGTGAGTCTCTGTTTTCAGATGCAACAGGAATTTCTCGAGATCGGCAATCCGTTCGCGAGATATGGGAGTTTGAAGTTACGGAATGGTTGAGAAACAATCAAAATTTTCGCAAGTCTGATACTCGAAACCAATAACTACTATTGCCTAGGGCAAAAACACACATACCGTTGTAATCGGGCGGGCTTCTACTTTCAGATGCAGCAGGAATTTCTCGAGTTCGTCAATCCGTTCGCGAGATTTGGGGTTTTGAAGTTAAGGAGTGGTTGAGAAACTATCAAAATTTTCGCTGGTCTGATACTCGAAACCAATAACTGGAATGGCCTAGGGGAAAAGTACACATACCACTGTAATCGGGCGAGTTTCTGCTTTCAGATGCAACTGGAATTTCTCTAGTTCGTCAATCCGTTCGCGAGATATGGGAGTTTGAAGTTAAGGAATGGTTGAGAAATCATCAAAATTTTCGCAAGTCTGATACTCGAAACCAATAACTTCTACGGCCTAGGGCAAAAATACACATACCATTGTAATCGGGCGAGATTATGCTTTTAGATGCAACTGGAATTTCTCGAGTTTGTAATCCGTTCGCGAGATATGGGAGTTTGAAGTTAAGGAATGGTTGACAAGTCATCAAAATTTTTGCAAGTCTGATACTCGAAACCAATAACTACTATTGCCTAGGGCAAACATACATATACCGTTGTAATTGGGCGAGTTTCTGCTTTCAGATGCAGCTGGAATTTCTCTAGTTCGTCAATCCGTTCGCGAAATATGGGAGTTTGAAGTTAAGGAACGGTTGAGAAGCCATCAAAAGTTTCGCAAGTCTGACACTCGAAACCAATAACTACAATGGCTTAGGGGAAAAATACACATACCGGTGTAATCGGGCGAGTTTCTACTTTCAGATGCAAGAGGAATTTCTCGAGTTCGTCAATCCGTTCGCGAGATATGGGAGTTTGAAGTTAAGGAATGGTTGAGAAACCATCAAAATTTTCGCTGGTCTGATACACGAAACCAATAACTGGAATGGCCTAGGGGAAAAGTACACACCCCATTGTAATCGAGCGAGTTTCTGCTTTCAGATGCAACTGGAATTTCTCTAGTTCGTCAATCCATTCGCGAGATATGGGAGGTTGAAGTTAAGGAATGGTTGAGAAACCATGAAAATTTTTGCAAGTCTGATACTCAAAACCAATATCTACTATTGCCTAGGGCAAAGATACACATACCGTTGTAATCGGGCGATCTTCTACCATCAGATGCAACAGGAATTTCCCGAGTTCGTCAATCCTTTCGCGAGATATGGGAGTTTGAAGTTAAGGAATGGCTGTGAAACCATCAAAATTTTCGCTGGTCTGCTACTCGAAACCAATAACTGCTATGGCCTAGGGCAAAAATACACATACCATTGTAATCGGGCGATCTTCTACCATCAGATGCAACAGGAATTTCCCGAGTTCGTCAATCCTTTCGCGAGATATGGGAGTTTGAAGTTAAGGAATGGCTGTGAAACCATCAAAATTTTCGCATGTCTGATACTCGAAAGCAATAACTACAATTGCTTAGGGCAAAAATACACATTCCGTTGTAATCGGGTGAGTCTCTGTTTTCAGATGCAACAGGAATTTCTCGAGATCGGCAATCCGTTCGCGAGATATGGGAGTTTGAAGTTACGGAATGGTTGAGAAACAATCAAAATTTTCGCAAGTCTGATACTCGAAACCAATAACTACTATTGCCTAGGGCAAAAACACACATACCGTTGTAATCGGGCGGGCTTCTACTTTCAGATGCAGCAGGAATTTCTCGAGTTCGTCAATCCGTTCGCGAGATTTGGGGTTTTGAAGTTAAGGAGTGGTTGAGAAACTATCAAAATTTTCGCTGGTCTGATACTCGAAACCAATAACTGGAATGGCCTAGGGGAAAAGTACACATACCACTGTAATCGGGCGAGTTTCTGCTTTCAGATGCAACTGGAATTTCTCTAGTTCGTCAATCCGTTCGCGAGATATGGGAGTTTGAAGTTAAGGAATGGTTGAGAAATCATCAAAATTTTCGCAAGTCTGATACTCGAAACCAATAACTTCTACGGCCTAGGGCAAAAATACACATACCATTGTAATCGGGCGAGATTATGCTTTTAGATGCAACTGGAATTTCTCGAGTTTGTAATCCGTTCGCGAGATATGGGAGTTTGAAGTTAAGGAATGGTTGACAAGTCATCAAAATTTTTGCAAGTCTGATACTCGAAACCAATAACTACTATTGCCTAGGGCAAACATACATATACCGTTGTAATTGGGCGAGTTTCTGCTTTCAGATGCAGCTGGAATTTCTCTAGTTCGTCAATCCGTTCGCGAAATATGGGAGTTTGAAGTTAAGGAACGGTTGAGAAGCCATCAAAAGTTTCGCAAGTCTGACACTCGAAACCAATAACTACAATGGCTTAGGGGAAAAATACACATACCGGTGTAATCGGGCGAGTTTCTACTTTCAGATGCAAGAGGAATTTCTCGAGTTCGTCAATCCGTTCGCGAGATATGGGAGTTTGAAGTTAAGGAATGGTTGAGAAACCATCAAAATTTTCGCTGGTCTGATACACGAAACCAATAACTGGAATGGCCTAGGGGAAAAGTACACACCCCATTGTAATCGAGCGAGTTTCTGCTTTCAGATGCAACTGGAATTTCTCTAGTTCGTCAATCCATTCGCGAGATATGGGAGGTTGAAGTTAAGGAATGGTTGAGAAACCATGAAAATTTTTGCAAGTCTGATACTCAAAACCAATATCTACTATTGCCTAGGGCAAAGATACACATACCGTTGTAATCGGGCGATCTTCTACCATCAGATGCAACAGGAATTTCCCGAGTTCGTCAATCCTTTCGCGAGATATGGGAGTTTGAAGTTAAGGAATGGCTGTGAAACCATCAAAATTTTCGCTGGTCTGCTACTCGAAACCAATAACTGCTATGGCCTAGGGCAAAAATACACATACCATTGTAATCGGGCGATCTTCTACCATCAGATGCAACAGGAATTTCCCGAGTTCGTCAATCCTTTCGCGAGATATGGGAGTTTGAAGTTAAGGAATGGCTGTGAAACCATCAAAATTTTCGCTGGTCTGCTACTCGAAACCAATAACTGCTATGGCCTAGGGCAAAAATACACATACCATTGTAATCGGGCGAGTTTCTGCTTTCAGATGCAACAGGAACTTCTCGAGTTCGTCAATCTGTTCGCGAGATATGGGAGTTTGAAGATAAGGAATGGTTGAGAAACCATGAAAATTTTCGCTGGTCTGATACTCGAAACAAATAACTACAATTGCCTAGGGCAAAAATACACATACGGTTGCAATCGGGCGAGTTTCTACTTTCAGATGCAAGGGGAATTTCTCGAGTTCGTCAATCCGTTCGCGAGATATGGGAGTTTGAAGTTAAGGAATGGTTGAGGAACCATCAAAAGTTTCGCTGGTCTGATACTCGAAACCAATAACTGGAATGGCCTAGGGGAAAAGTACACACCCCATTGTAATCGCGCGAGTTTCTACTTTCAGATGCAACAGGAATTTCTCGAGTTCGTCAATCCGTTCGCGAGATATGGGAGTTTGAGGTTAAGGAATGGTTGAGAAACCATCAAAATTTTCGCTGGTCTGATACTCGAAACCAATAACTGGAATGGCCTAGGGGAAAAGTACACATACCACTGTAATAGGGCGGGTTTCTGCTCTCAGATGCCACTGGAATTTCTCTAGTTCGTCAATCCGTTCGCGAGATATGGGAGTTTGAAGTTAAGGAATGGTTGGGAAATCATCAAAATTTTCGCAAGTCTGATACCCGAAACCAATAACTACTATTGCCTAGGGCAAAAATACACATACCGTTGTAATCGGGCGAGCATCTACTTTCAGATACAGCAGGAATTTCTCGAGTTCATTAATCCGTTCGCGAGATATGGGGGTTTGAAGTTAAGGAATGGTTGTGAAACCATCAAAATTTTCGCAAGTCTGATACTCGAAACCAATAACTGCTATGGCCTAGGGCAAAAATACACATAGCATTGTAATCGGGCGAGATTATGCTTTCAGATGCAGCAGGAATTTCTCGAGTTTGTCAATCCGTTCGCGAGATATGGGAGTTTGAAATTAAGAAATGGTTGAGAAACTATCAAAATTTTCGCTGGTCTGATACTCGAAACCAATAACTGGAATGGCCTAGGGGAAAAGTACACATACCACTGTAATAGGGCGAGTTTCTGCTCTCAGATGCCCCTGGAATTTCTCTAGTTCGTCAATCCGTTCGCGAAATATGGGAGTTTGAAGTTACGGAATGGTTGAGAAACCATCAAAATTTTGGTAAGTCTGATACTCAAAACCAAGAACTACTAAGTCCTAGGGCAAAAATACACACACCATTGTAATCGGGCGAGTTTCTACTTTCAGATGCAAAAAGAACTTCTCGAATTCGTCAATCCGTTCGCGAGATATGGGAGTTTGAAGTTAAGGAATGGTTGACAAGTCATCAAAATTTTCGCAAGTCTGATACTCGAAACCAATAACTACTATTGCCTAGGGCAAACATACACATACCGTTGTAATTGGGCGAGTTTCTGCTTTCAGATGCAGCTGGAATTTCTCTAGTTCGTCAATCCGTTCGCGAAATATGGGAGTTTGAAGTTAAGGAACGGTTGAGAAGCCATCAAAATTTTCGCAAGTCTGACACTCGAAACCAATAACTACAATGGCTTAGGGGAAAAATACACATACCGGTGTAATCGGGCGAGTTTCTACTTTCAGATGCAAGAGGAATTTCTCGAGTTCGTCAATCCGTTCGCGAGATATGGGAGTTTGAAGTTAAGGAATGGTTGAGAAACCATCAAAATTTTCGCTGGTCTGATACACGAAACCAATAACTGGAATGGCCTAGGGGAAAAGTACACACCCCATTGTAATCGAGCGAGTTTCTGCTTTCAGATGCAACTGGAATTTCTCTAGTTCGTCAATCCATTCGCGAGATATGGGAGGTTGAAGTTAAGGAATGGTTGAGAAACCATGAAAATTTTTGCAAGTCTGATACTCAAAACCAATATCTACTATTGCCTAGGGCAAAGATACACATACCGTTGTAATCGGGCGATCTTCTACCATCAGATGCAACAGGAATTTCCCGAGTTCGTCAATCCTTTCGCGAGATATGGGAGTTTGAAGTTACGGAATGGTTGAGAAACAATCAAAATTTTAGTAAGTCTGATACTCGAAACCAATAACTACTTTGTCCTAGGGCAAAAATACACATACTGTTGTAATCGGGCGAGTTTCTACTGTCAGATGCAACAGGAATTTCTCGAGTTCGTCAATCCGTTCGCGAGATATGGGAGTTTGAAGTTAAGGAATGGTTGAGAAACCATCAAAATTTTGGCAAGTCTGATACTCGAAACCAATAACTACTATGTTCTAGGGCAAAAATACTCACACCATTGTAATCGATCGAGTTTCTGCTTTCAGATGCAACAGGAATTTCTCGAGTTCGTCAATCCGTTCGCGAGATATGGGAGTTTGAAGATAAGGAATGGTTGAGAAACCATGAATATTTTCGCTGGTCTGATACTCGAAACCAATAACCACAATTGCCTAGGGCAAAAATACACATACCGTTGTAATTGGGCAAGTTTCTGCTTTCAGATGCAACTGGAATTTCTCTAGTTCGTCAAGCCGTTCGCGAAACATGTGAGTTTGAAGTTACGGAATGGTTGAGGAACCATCAAAATTTTCGCTGGTCTGCTACTCGAAACCAATAACTGCTGTGGCCTAGGGCAAAAATACACATTCCGTTGTAATCGGGCGAGTCTCTGCTTTCAGATGCAACAGGAATTTCTCGAGATCGTCAATCCGTTCGCGAGATATGGGAGTTTGAAGTTACGGAATGGTTGGGAAACAATCAAAATTTTAGTAAGTCTGATACTCGAAACCAATAACTACTTTGTCCTAGGGCAAAAATACACACACCATTGTAATCGGGCGAGTTTCTACTTTCAGATACAAAAGGAATTTCTCGAGTTCGCCAATCCGTTCGCGAGATATGGGAGTTTGACGTTAAGGAATGGTTGAGAAACCATGAAAATTTGTCGCTGGTCTGATACTCGAAACCAATAACTACAATTGCGTATGGCAAAAATACACATACTGTTGTAATCGGGCGAGTTTCTACTTTCAGACGCAACAGGAATTTCTCGAGTTCGTCAATCCGTTCGCGAGATATGGGAGTTTGAAGTTAAGGAATGGTTGAGAAACCATCAAAATTTTCGCAAGTCTGATACTCGAAACCAATAACTTCTATTGCCTAGGGCAAAAATACATACACCATTGTAATCGGGCGAGATTCTACTTTCAGATGCAAAAGGAATTTCTCGGGTTCGTCAATCCGTTCGCGAGATATGGGAGTTTGAGGTTAAGGAATGGTTGAAAAACCATTAAAATTTTCGCAAGTCTGATACTCGAAACCAATAAGTACTATTGCCGAGGGGAAAAATACACATACCGTTGTAATCGGGCGAGTTTCAACTTTCAGATGCAAGAGGAATGTCTCGAGTTCGTCAATCCGTTCGCGAGATATGGGAGTTTGAAGTTACGGAATCGTTGAGAAACCATCAAAATTTTGGCAAGTCTGATACTCGAAACCAATAACTACTATGTTCTAGGGCAAAAATATACACACCATTGTAATCGATCGAGTTTCTGCTTTCAGATGCAACAGGAATTTCTCGAGTTCGTCAATCCGTTCGCGAGATATGGGAGTTTGAAGTTAAGGAATGGTTGAGAAAGCATCAAAATTTTCCTAAATCTGATACTCGAAACCAATAACTACTATGTTCTAGGGCAAAAATACACACACCATTGTAATCGATCGAGTTTCTGCTTTCAGATGCAACAGGAATTTCTCGAGTTCGTCAATCCGTTCGCGAGATATGGGAGTTTGAAGTTAAGGAATGGTTGAGAAACCATCAAAATTTTCGCAAGTCTGATACTCGAAACCGATAAGTACTAATGCAGAGGGGAATAATAAACATACCGTTGTAATCGGGTGAGTTTCCACTTTCAGATGCAACATGAATTTCAAGAGTTCGTCAATCCGTTCTCGAGATATGGGAGATTGAAGTTAAGGAATGGTTGAGAAACCATCAAAATTTTCGCTGGTCTGCTACTCGAAACCAATAACTGCTGTGGCCTAGGGCAAAAATACCCATACCTTTGTAATCGGGCGAGTTTCTGCTTTCAGATGCAACAGGAATTTCTCGAGTTCGTCAATCCGTTCGCGAGATATGGGAGTTTGAGGTTAGGGAATTGTTGAGAAACCATCAAAATTTTCGTAAATCTGATACTCGAAACCAATAACTACTATGTTCTAGGGCAAAAATACACACACCATTGTAATCGATCGAGTTTCTGCTTTCAGATGCAACAGTAATTTCTCGAGTTCGTCAATCCGTTCGCGAGATATGGGAGTTTGAAGTTAAGGAATGGTTCAGAAACCGTCAAAATTTTCGCAAGTTTGATACTCGAAACCAATAACTACAATTGCCTAGGGCAAAAATACACATTCCGTTGTAATCGGGCGAGTCTCTGCTTTCAGATGCAACAGGAATTTCTCGAGTTCGTCAATCCGTTCGCGAGATATGGGAGTTTGAAGATAAGGAATGGTTGAGAAACCATGAAAATTTTCGCTGGTCTGATACTCGAAACCAATAACTACAATTGCCTATGGCAAAAATACACATACGGTTGCAATCGGGCGAGTTTCTACTTTCAGATGCAAGAGGAATTTCTCGAGTTCGTCAATCCGTTCGCGAGATATGGGAGTTTGAAGTTTAGGAATGGTTGAGGAACCATCAAAAGTTTCGCTGGTCTGATACTCGAAACCAATAACTGGAATGGCCTAGGGGAAAAGTACACAACCCATTGTAATCGCGCGAGTTTCTACTTTCAGATGCAACAGGAATTTCTCGAGTTCGTCAATCCGTTCGCGAGATATGGGAGTTTGAGGTTAAGGAATGGTTGAGAAACCATCAAAATTTTCGCTGGTCTGCTACTCGAAACCAATAACTGCTATGGCCTAGGGCAAAAATACACATACCATTGTAATCGGGCGAGTTTCTGCTTTCAGATGCAACAGGAATTTCTCGAGTTCGTCGATCCGTTCGCGAGATATGGGAGGTTGAGGTTAGGGAATTGTTGAGGAACCATCAAAATTTTCGTAAATCTGATACTCGAAACCAATAACTACTATGTTCTAGGGCAAAAATACACACACCATTGTGATCGATCGAGTTTCTGCTTTCAGATGCAACAGGAATTTCTCGAGATCGTCAATCCGTTCGCGAGATATGGGAATTTGAAGTCAAGGAATGCTTCTGAAACCGTCAAAATTTTCGCAAGTCTGATACTCGAAACCAATAACTACAATTGCCTAGGGCAAAAATACACATACCGTTGTAATCGGGCGAGTTTCTGCTTTCAGATGCAACAAGAATTTCTCGAGTTCGTCAATCCGTTCGCGAAATATGGGAGTTTGAAGTTACGGAATGGTTGAGAAACCATCAAAATTTTGGTAAGTCTGATACTCGAAACCAATAACTACTATGTCCTAGGGCAAAAATACACACCATTGTAATCGGGCGAGTTTCTACTTTCAGATGCAAAAGGAATTTCTCGATTTCGACAATCCGCTCGCGAGATATGAGAGTTTGAAGTTAAGGAATGTTGGAGAAACCATCAAAATTTTCGCAAATCTGATAGTTGACACCAATAACTGCTATGGCCTAGGGCAAAAATACATACACCATTGTAATCGGGCGAGTTTCTACTTTCAGATGCAAAAGGAATTTCTCGAGTTCGTCAATCCGTTCGCGAGATATGGGAGTTTGAAGTTAAGGAATGGTTGAGAATACATCAAAATTTTCGCAAGTCTGATACTCGAAACCAATAACTGCTATGGCCTAGGGCAAAAATACACATACCATTGTAATCGGGCGAGATTATGCTTTTAGATGCAACTGGAATTTCTCGAGTTGGTAATCCGTTCGCGAGATATGGTAGTTTGAAGTTAAGGAATGGTTGACAAGTCATCAAAATTTTAGCAAGTCTGATACTCGAAACCAATAACTGGAATGGCCTAGTGGAAAAGTACATACCCCATTGTAATCGGGCGAGTTTCTACTTTCAGATGCAACAGGAATTTCTCGAGTTCGTCAATCCGTTCGCGAGATATGGGAGTTTGAAGTTAACGAATGGTTGAGACACCATCAAAATTTTCGCAAGTCTGATACTCGAAACCGATAAGTACTAATGCCGAGGGGAAAAATAAACATACCGTTGTAATCGGGTGAGTTTCCACTTTCACATGCGACATGAATTTCAAGAGTTCGTCAATCCGTTCTCGAGATATGGGAGTTTGAAGTTATGGAATGGTTGACAAGTCATCAAAATTTTCGCAAGTCTGATACTCGAAACCAATAACTACTATGGCCCAGGGCAAAAATACACATGCCATTGTAATCGGGCGAGCTTCTGCTTTCAGATGCAACAGGAATTTCTCGAGTTCGTCAAACCGTTCGCGAGATATGGGAGTTTGAAGTTAAGGAACGGTTGAGAAGCCATCAAAATTTTCGCAAGTCCGACACTCGAAACCAATAACTACAATGGCTTAGGGGAAAAATACACATACCGGTGTAATCGGGCGAGTTTCTACTTTCAGATGCAAGAGGAATTTCTCGAGTTCGTCATTCCGTTCGCGAGATATGGGAGTTTGAAGTTGAGGAATGGTTCAGAAACCGTCAAAATTTTCGCATGTCTGATACTCGAAAGCAATAACTACAATTGCTTAGGGCAAAAATACACATTCCGTTGTAATCGGGAGAGTCTCTGTTTTCAGATGCAACAGGAATTTCTCGAGATCGGCAATCCGTTCGCGAGATATGGGAGTTTGAAGTTACGGAATGGTTGAGAAACAATCAAAATTTTAGTAAGTCTGATACTCGAAACCAATAACTACTTTGTCCTAGGGCAAAAATACACATACTGTTGTAATCGGGCGAGTTTCTACTGTCAGATGCAACAGGAATTTCTCGAGTTCGTCAATCCGTTCGCGAGATATGGGAGTTTGAAGTTAAGGAATGGTTGAGAAACCATCAAAATTTTGGCAAGTCTGATACTCGAAACCAATAACTACTATGTTCTAGGGCAAAAATACTCACACCATTGTAATCGATCGAGTTTCTGCTTTCAGATGCAACAGGAATTTCTCGAGTTCGTCAATCCGTTCGCGAGATATGGGAGTTTGAAGATAAGGAATGGTTGAGAAACCATGAATATTTTCGCTGGTCTGATACTCGAAACCAATAACCACAATTGCCTAGGGCAAAAATACACATACCGTTGTAATTGGGCAAGTTTCTGCTTTCAGATGCAACTGGAATTTCTCTAGTTCGTCAAGCCGTTCGCGAAACATGTGAGTTTGAAGTTACGGAATGGTTGAGGAACCATCAAAATTTTCGCTGGTCTGCTACTCGAAACCAATAACTGCTGTGGCCTAGGGCAAAAATACACATTCCGTTGTAATCGGGCGAGTCTCTGCTTTCAGATGCAACAGGAATTTCTCGAGATCGTCAATCCGTTCGCGAGATATGGGAGTTTGAAGTTACGGAATGGTTGGGAAACAATCAAAATTTTAGTAAGTCTGATACTCGAAACCAATAACTACTTTGTCCTAGGGCAAAAATACACACACCATTGTAATCGGGCGAGTTTCTACTTTCAGATACAAAAGGAATTTCTCGAGTTCGCCAATCCGTTCGCGAGATATGGGAGTTTGAAGTTAAGGAATGGTTGAGAAACCGTGAAAATTTGTCGCTGGTCTGATACTCGAAACCAATAACTACAATTGCGTATGGCAAAAATACACATACTGTTGTAATCGGGCGAGTTTCTACTTTCAGACGCAACAGGAATTTCTCGAGTTCGTCAATCCGTTCGCGAGATATGGGAGTTTGAAGTTAAGGAATGGTTGAGAAACCATCAAAATTTTCGCAAGTCTGATACTCGAAACCAATAACTTCTATTGCCTAGGGCAAAAATACATACACCATTGTAATCGGGCGAGATTCTACTTTCAGATGCAACAGTAATTTCTCGAGTTCGTCAATCCGTTCGCGAGATATGGGAGTTTGAAGTTAAGGAATGGTTCAGAAACCGTCAAAATTTTCGCAAGTTTGATACTCGAAACCAATAACTACAATTGCCTAGGGCAAAAATACACATTCCGTTGTAATCGGGCGAGTCTCTGCTTTCAGATGCAACAGGAATTTCTCGAGTTCGTCAATCCGTTCGCGAGATATGGGAGTTTGAAGATAAGGAATGGTTGAGAAACCATGAAAATTTTCGCTGGTCTGATACTCGAAACCAATAACTACAATTGCCTATGGCAAAAATACACATACGGTTGCAATCGGGCGAGTTTCTACTTTCAGATGCAAGAGGAATTTCTCGAGTTCGTCAATCCGTTCGCGAGATATGGGAGTTTGAAGTTTAGGAATGGTTGAGGAACCATCAAAAGTTTCGCTGGTCTGATACTCGAAACCAATAACTGGAATGGCCTAGGGGAAAAGTACACACCCCATTGTAATCGCGCGAGTTTCTACTTTCAGATGCAACAGGAATTTCTCGAGTTCGTCAATCCGTTCGCGAGATATGGGAGTTTGAGGTTAAGGAATGGTTGAGAAACCATCAAAATTTTCGCTGGTCTGCTACTCGAAACCAATAACTGCTATGGCCTAGGGCAAAAATACACATACCATTGTAATCGGGCGAGTTTCTGCTTTCAGATGCAACAGGAATTTCTCGAGTTCGTCGATCCGTTCGCGAGATATGGGAGGTTGAGGTTAGGGAATTGTTGAGGAACCATCAAAATTTTCGTAAATCTGATACTCGAAACCAATAACTACTATGTTCTAGGGCAAAAATACACACACCATTGTGATCGATCGAGTTTCTGCTTTCAGATGCAACAGGAATTTCTCGAGATCGTCAATCCGTTCGCGAGATATGGGAATTTGAAGTCAAGGAATGCTTCTGAAACCGTCAAAATTTTCGCAAGTCTGATACTCGAAACCAATAACTACAATTGCCTAGGGCAAAAATACACATACCGTTGTAATCGGGCGAGTTTCTGCTTTCAGATGCAACAAGAATTTCTCGAGTTCGTCAATCCGTTCGCGAAATATGGGAGTTTGAAGTTACGGAATGGTTGAGAAACCATCAAAATTTTGGTAAGTCTGATACTCGAAACCAATAACTACTATGTCCTAGGGCAAAAATACACACCATTGTAATCGGGCGAGTTTCTACTTTCAGATGCAAAAGGAATTTCTCGATTTCGACAATCCGCTCGCGAGATATGAGAGTTTGAAGTTAAGGAATGTTGGAGAAACCATCAAAATTTTCGCAAATCTGATAGTTGACACCAATAACTGCTATGGCCTAGGGCAAAAATACATACACCATTGTAATCGGGCGAGTTTCTACTTTCAGATGCAAAAGGAATTTCTCGAGTTCGTCAATCCGTTCGCGAGATATGGGAGTTTGAGGTTAAGGAATGGTTGAAAAACCATTAAAATTTTTGCAAGTCTGATACTCGAAGCCAATAAGTACTATTGCCGAGGGGAAAAATACACATACCGTTGTAATCGGGCGAGTTTCTACTTTCAGATGCAAGAGGAATGTCTCGAGTTCATCAATCCGTTCGCGAGATATGGGAGTTTGAAGTTACGGAATCGTTGAGAAACCATCAAAATTTTCGCAAGTCTGATACTCGAAACCAATAACTTCTATTGCCTAGGGCAAAAATACACATGCCGTTGTATTCGGGCGAGTTTCTACTTTCAGATGCAAAAGGAATTTCTCGATTTCGACAATCCGTTCGCGAGATATGAGAGTTTGAAGTTAAGGAATGTTGGAGAAACCATCAAAATTTTCGCAAATCTGATAGTTGACACCAATAACTGCTATGGCCTAGGGCAAAAATACACATACCATTGTAATCGAGCGAGATTATGCTTTCAGATGCAACTGGAATTTCTCGAGTTGGTAATCCGTTCGCGAGATATGGGAGTTTGAAGTTAAGGAATGGTTGAGGAACCATCAAAATTTTCGCTGGTCTGCTACTCGAAACCAATAACTGCTGTGGCCTAGGGCAAAAATACACATACCATTGTAATCGGGCGAGTTTCTGCTTTCAGATGCAACAGGAATTTCTCGATTTCGTCAATCCGTTCGCGAGATATGGGAGTTTGAGGTTAGGGAATTGTTGAGAAACCATCAAAATTTTCGTAAATCTGATACTCGAAACCAATAACTACTATGTTGTAGGGCAAAAATACACACACCATTGTAATCGATCGAGTTTCTGCTTTCAGATGCAACAGAAATTTCTCGAATTCGTCAATCCGTTCGGGAGATATGGGAGTTTGAAGTTAAGGAATGGTTCAGAAACCGTCAAAATTTTCGCAAGTCTGATACTCGAAACCAATAACTACAATTGCCTAGGGCAAAAATACACATTCCGTTGTAATCGGGCGAGTCTCTGCTTTCAGATGCAACAGGAATTTCTCGAGTTCGTCAATCCGTTCGCGAGATATGGGAGTTTGAAGATAAGGAATGGTTGAGAAACCATGAAAATTTTCGCTGGTCTGATACTCGAAACCAATAACTACAATTGCCTAGGGCAAAAATACACATACGGTTGCAATCGGGCGAGTTTCTACTTTCAGATGCAAGAGGAATTTCTCGAGTTCGTCAATCCGTTCGCGAGATATGGGAGTTTGAAGTTTAGGAATGGTTGATGAACCATCAAAAGTTTCGCTGGTCTGATACTCGAAACCAATAACTGGAATGGCCTAGGGGAAAAGTACACACCCCATTGTAATCGATCGAGTTTCTGCTTTCAGATGCAACGGGAATTTCTCGAGTTCGTCAATCCGTTCGCGAGATATGGGAGTTTGAAGAAAAGGAATGGTTGAGAAACCATGAAAATTTTCGCTGGTCTGATACTCGAAACCAATAACTACAATTGCCTAGGGCAAAAATACACATACGGTTGTAATCGGGCGAGTTTCTACTTTCAGATGCAAGAGGAATTTCTCGAGTTCGTCAATCCGTTCGCGAGATATGGGAGTTTGAAGTTAAGGAATGGTTGAGGAACCATCAAAATTTTCGCTGGTCTGATACTCGAAACCAATAACTGGAATGGCCTAGGGGAAAAGTACACACCCCATTGTAATCGGGCGAGTTTCTACTTTCAGATGCAACAGGAATTTCTGGAGTTCGTCAATCCGTTCGCGAGATATGGGAGTTTGAAGTTAAGGAATGGTTGAGAAACCATCAAAATTTTCGCTGGTCTGCTACTCGAAACCAATAGCTGCTATGGCATAGGGCAAAAATACACATACCATTGTAATCGGGCGAGTTTCTGCTTTCAGATGCAACAGGAATTTCTCGAGTTCGTCGATCCGTTCGCGAGATATGGGAGTTTGAGGTTAGGGAAGTGTTGAGAAACCATCAAAATTTTCGTAAATCTGATACTCGAAATCAATAACTACTATGTTCTAGGGCAAAAATACACACACCATTGTAATCGATCGAGTTTCTGCTTTCAGATGCAACAGGAATTTCTCGAGATCGTCAATCCGTTCGCGAGATATGGGAGTTTGAAGTTAAGGAATGGTTGAGATACAATCAAAATTTTAGTAATTCTGATACTCGAAACCAATAACTACTTTGTCCTAGGGCAAAAATACACATACCGTTGTAATCGGGCGAGTTTCTACTTTCAGACGCAACAGGAATTTCTCGAGTTCGTCAATCCGTTCGCGAGATATGGGAGTTTGAAGTTAAGGAATGGTTGAGAAACCATCAAAATTTTCGCAAGTCTGATACTCGAAACCAATAACTTCTATTGCCTAGGGCAAAAATACATACACCATTGTAATCGGGCGAGTTTCTACTTTCGGATGCAAAAGGAATTTCTCGAGTTCGTCAATCCGTTCGCGAGATATGGGAGTTTGAAGTTACGGAATGGTTGAGAAACCATCGAAATTTTCGCAAGTCTGATAGTCGAAACCAATAACTACAATTGCCTAGGGCAAAAATACACATTCCGTTGTAATAGGGCGAGTCTCTGCTTTCAGATGCAACAGGAATTTCTCGAGATCGTCAATCCGTTCGCGAGATATGGGAGTTTGAAGTTACGGAATGGTTGAGAAACAATCAAAATTTTAGTAAGTCTGATACTCGAAACCAATAACTACTTTGTCCTAGGGCAAAAATAGACACACCATTGTAATCGGGCGAGTTTCTACTTTCAGATGCAAAAGGAATTTCTCGAGTTCGTCAATCCGTTCGCGAGATATGGGAGTTTGAAGTTAAGGAATGGTTGGGAAACCATCAAAATTTTCGCTGGTCTGATACTCGAAACCAATAACTACAATTGCCTAGGGCAAAAATACACATACTGTTGTAATCGGGCGAGTTTCTACTGTCAGATGCAACAGGAATTTCTCGAGTTCGTCAATCCGTTCGCGAGATATGGGAATTTGAAGTTAAGGAATGGTTGAAAAACCATCAAAATTTTGGCAAGTCTGATACTCGAAACCAATAACTACTATGTTCTAGGGCAAAAATACACACACCATTGTAATCGATCGAGTTTCTGCTTTCAGATGCAACAGGAATTTCTCGAGTTCGTCAATCCGTTCGCGAGATATGGGAGTTTGAAGTTACGGAATGGTTGAGAAACCATCAAAATGTTGGTCAGTCTGATACTCGATACCAATAACTACTAAGTCCTAGGGTAAAAATACACACACCATTGTAATCGGGCGAGTTTCTACTTTCAGATGCAAAAGGAATCTCTCGAGTTCGCCAATCCGTTCGCGAGATATAGGAGTTTGAAGTTAAGGAATGGTTGAGAAACCATCAAAATTTTCGCAAGTCTGATACTCGAAACCAATAACTAAAATTGCCTAGGGCAAAAATACACATACGGTTGTAATCGGGCGAGTTTCTGCTTTCACATGCAACAGGAATTTCTCGAGTTCGTTAAACCGTTCGCGAGATATGGGAGTTTGAAGTTAAGGAATGGATGAGAAACCATCAAAATTTTCGCAAGTCGGATACTCGAAACCAATAACTACTATGGCCCAGGGCAAAAATACACATGCCATTGTAATCGGGCGAGTTTCTGCTTTCAGATGCAACAGGAATTTCTCGAGTTCGTCAATCCGTTCGCGAGATATGGGAGTTTGAAGTTACGGAATGGTTGAGAAACCATCAAAATTTTCGCAAGTCTGATACTCGAAACCAATAACTTCTATTGCCTAGGGCAAAAATACACATACCGTTGTATTCGGGCGAGTTTCTACTTTCAGATGCAAAAGGAATTTCTCGATTTCGACAATCCGTTCGCGAGATATGAGAGTTTAAAGTTAAGGCATGGTGGAGAAACCATCAAAATTTTCGCAAATCTGATAGTTGACACAAATAACTGCTATGGCCTAGGGCAAAAATACACATACCATTGTAATCGAGCGAGATTATGCTTTCAGAGGCAACTGGAATTTCTCGAGTTGGTAATCCGTTCGCGAGATATGGGAGTTTGAAGTTAAGGAATGGTTGAGGAACCATCAAAATTTTCGCAAGTCTGATACTCGAAACCAATAACTACAAAGGCCTAGGGGAAAAATACACATACCTTTGCAATCGGGCGAGTTTCTGCTTTCAGATGCAAAAGGAATTTCTCGAGTTCGTCAATCCGATCGCGAGATATGGGAGTTTGAAGTTACGGAATGGTTGAGAAACCATCAAAATTTTCGCAAGTCTGATACTCGAAACCAATAACTACAATTGCCTAGGGCAAAAATACACACACCATTGTAATCGGGCGAGTTTCTACTTTCAGATGCAAAAGGAATTTCTCGAGTTCGTCAATCCGTTCGCGAGATATAGGAGTTTGAAGTTAAGGAATGGTTGAGAAACCATCAAAATTTTGCGCAAGTCTGATACTCGAAACCAATAAGTACTATTGCCGAGGGGAAAAATACATATACCGTTGTAATCGGGCGAGTTTCTACTTTCAGATGCAAGAGGAATTTCTCGAGTTCGTCAATCCGATCGCGAGATATGGGAGTTTGAAGTTACGGAATGGTTGAGAAACCATCAAAATTTTCGCAAGTCTGATACTCGAAACCAATAACTACAATTGCCTAGGGCAAAAATACACACACCATTGTAATCGGGCGAGTTTCTACTTTCAGATGCAAAAGGAATTTCTCGAGTTCGTCAATCCGTTCGCGAGATATGGGAGTTTGAGGTCAAGGAATGGTTGAAAAACCATTAAAATTTTCGCAAGTCTGATACTCGAAACCAATAACTACAAAAGCCTAGGGGAAAAATACACATACCTTTGCAATCGGGCGAGATTCTACTTTCAGATGCAAAAGGAATTTCTCGAGTTCGTCAATCCGTTCGCGAGATATGGGAGTTTGAAGTTAAGGAATGCTTGAGAAACCATCAAAATTTTCGCAAGTATGATACGCGAAACCAATAACTACAAAGGACTAGGGGAAAAATACACATACCTTTGTAATCGGGAGAGTTTCTACTTTCAGATGCAAAAGGTATTTCTCGAGCTCGCCAATCCGTTCGCGAGATATAGGAGTTTGAAGTTAAGGAATGGTTGAGAAACCATCAAAATTTTCGCAAGTCGGATACTCGAAACCAATAACTACTATGGCCCAGGGCAAAAATACACATGCCATTGTAACCAGGCGAGTTTCTACTTTCAGATGCAAAAGGAATTTCTCGAGTTCGTCAATCCGTTCGCGAGATATGGGAGTTTGAAGTTAAGGAATGGTTGGGAAACCATCAAAATTTTCGCTGGTCTGATACTCGAAACCAATAACTACAATTGCCTAGGGCAAAAATACACATACTGTTGTAATCGGGCGAGTTTCTACTGTCAGATGCAACAGGAATTTCTCGAGTTCGTCAATCCGTTCGCGAGATATGGGAATTTGAAGTTAAGGAATGGTTGAGAAACCATCAAAATTTTGGCAAGTCTGATACTCGAAACCAATAACTACTATGTTCTAGGGCAAAAATACACACACCATTGTAATCGATCGAGTTTCTGCTTTCAGATGCAACAGGAATTTCTCGAGTTCGTCAATCCGTTCGCGAGATATGGGAGTTTGAAGTTACGGAATGGTTGAGAAACCATCAAAATGTTGGTAAGTCTGATACTCGATACCAATAACTACTAAGTCCTAGGGCAAAAATACACACACCATTGTAATCGGGCGAGTTTCTACTTTCAGATGCAAAAGGAATCTCTCGATTTCGCCAATCCGTTCGCGAGATATAGGAGTTTGAAGTTAAGGAATGGTTGAGAAACCATCAAAATTTTCGCAAATCTGATAGTTGACACAAATAACTGCTATGGCCTAGGGCAAAAATACACATACCATTGTAATCGAGCGAGATTATGCTTTCAGAGGCAACTGGAATTTCTCGAGTTGGTAATCCGTTCGCGAGATATGGGAGTTTGAAGTTAAGGAATGGTTGAGGAACCATCAAAATTTTCGCAAGTCTGATACTCGAAACCAATAACTACAAAGGCCTAGGGGAAAAATACACATACCTTTGCAATCGGGCGAGTTTCTGCTTTCAGATGCAAAAGGAATTTCTCGAGTTCGTCAATCCGATCGCGAGATATGGGAGTTTGAAGTTACGGAATGGTTGAGAAACCATCAAAATTTTCGCAAGTCTGATACTCGAAACCAATAACTACAATTGCCTAGGGCAAAAATACACACACCATTGTAATCGGGCGAGTTTCTACTTTCAGATGCAAAAGGAATTTCTCGAGTTCGTCAATCCGTTCGCGAGATATAGGAGTTTGAAGTTAAGGAATGGTTGAGAAACCATCAAAATTTTGCGCAAGTCTGATACTCGAAACCAATAAGTACTATTGCCGAGGGGAAAAATACATATACCGTTGTAATCGGGCGAGTTTCTACTTTCAGATGCAAGAGGAATTTCTCGAGTTCGTCAATCCGATCGCGAGATATGGGAGTTTGAAGTTACGGAATGGTTGAGAAACCATCAAAATTTTCGCAAGTCTGATACTCGAAACCAATAACTACAATTGCCTAGGGCAAAAATACACATACCGTTGTATTCGGGCGAGTTTCTACCTTCAGATGCAAAAGGAATTTCTCGATTTCGACAATCCGTTCGCGAGATATGAGAGTTTGAAGTTAAGGCATGGTGGAGAAACCATCAAAATTTAGCAAATCTGATAGTTGACACCAATAACTGCTATGGCCTAGGGCAAAAATACACACACCATTGTAATCGATCGAGTTTCTGCTTTCAGATGCAACAGGAATTTCTCGAGTTCGTCAATCCGTTCGCGAGATATGGGAGTTTGAAGTTACGGAATGGTTGAGAAACCATCAAAATGTTGGTAAGTCTGATACTCGATACCAATAACTACTATGTCCTAGGGCAAAAATACACACCATTGTATTCGGGCGGGTTTCTACTTTCAGATGCAAAAGGAATATCTCGAGTTCGCCAATCCGTTCGCGAGATATAGGAGTTTGAAGTTAAGGAATGGTTGAGAAACCATCAAAATTTTGGCATGTCTGATACTCGAAACCAATAACTTCTATTGCCTAGGGAAAATACACATACCGTTGTATTAGGGCGAGTTTCTACTTTCAGATGCAAGAGGAATTTCTCGAGTTCGTCAATCCGTTCGCGAGATATAGGAGTTTGAAGTTAAGGAGTGGTTGAGAAACCATCAACATTTTCGCAAGTCTGATACTCGAAACCAATAAGTACTATTGCCGAGGGGAAAAATACATATACCGTTGTAATCGGGCGAGTTTCTACGTTCACATGCAAGAGGAATTTCTCGAGTTCGTCAATCCGTTCGCGAGATATGGGAGTTTGAAGTTAAGGAATGGTTGAGAAACCATCAAAATGTTGGTAAGTCTGATACTCGATACCAATAACTACCAAGTCCTAGGGCAAAAATACGCACACCATTGTAATAGGGCGAGTTTCTACTTTCAGATGCAAGAAGAATTTCTCGAATTCGTCAATCCGTTCGCGAGATATGGGAGTTTGAAGTTAAGGAATGGTTGAGGAACCATCAAAATTTTCGCTGGTCTGATACTCG
This sequence comes from Ptiloglossa arizonensis, assembly GCF_051014685.1. NCBI lineage: Eukaryota > Metazoa > Arthropoda > Insecta > Hymenoptera > Colletidae > Ptiloglossa > Ptiloglossa arizonensis. The sequence goes on along the minus strand of NW_027478401.1, from coordinate 646,415 downwards.
AATCCAATAACTGGAATGGCCTAGGGGAAAAGTACACACCCCATTGTAATCGGGCGAGTTTCTACTTTCAGGTGCAACCGGAATTTCTCGAGTTCGTCAACCTGTTCGCGAGATATGGGAGTTTGAAGTTGAGGAATGGTTGAGAAATCATCAAAATTTTTGCAAGTCTGATACTCTAAACCAATAACTACTATTGCCTAGGGCAAAAATACACATACCCTTGTAATCGGGCGATCTACTACCACCAGATGCAACAGGAATTTCTCGAGTTCGTCAATCCGTTCGCGAGATATGGGAGTTTGAAGTTAAGGAGTGGTTGAGGAACCATCAAAATTTTCGCTGGTCTGATACTCGAATCCAATAACTGGAATGGCCTAGGGGAAAAGTACACACAGCATTGTAATGGGGCGAGTTACTACTTTCAGGTGCAACAGGAATTTCTCGAATTCGTCAATCCGTTCGCGAGATATGGGAGTTTGAATTTAAGGAATGGTTGAGAATCCATCTAAATTTTCGCAAGTCTGGTACTCGAAACCAATAACTACAATGACCTAGGGGAAAAATATACATACCGTGGTAATCGGGCGAGTTTCTGCTTTCAGATGCAACAGGAATTTCTCGAATTCGTCAATCCTTTCGCGAGATATGGGAGTTTGAAGTTAAGGAATGGTTGAGAAACCATCAAAATTTTTGCAAGTCTGATGCTCGAAACCAATAACTACTATGGCCTAGGGCAAAAATACACATACCGTTGTAATCGGGCGAGTTTCTGCTCTCATATGCAACAGGAATTTCTCGAGTTCGTCAATCCCTTCGCGAGATATGGGGGTTTGAAGTTAAGGAATGGTTGAGAATCCACCTAAATTTTCGCTAGTCTGATACTCGAAACCAATAACGACAATGGCCTAAGGAAAAAATGCACATACCGTTCTAATCAGGAAAGCTTCTGCTTTCAGATGCAACAGAAATATTACGAATTCGTCAATCCGTTCGCGAAATATCGGAGTTTGGAATTAAGAGATGGTTGAGAAATCATCAAAATTTTCGCAATTCTGATACTCGAAACCAATAACTACAGTGGCCTAGGGGAAAAATACACATAGCGTTGTAATCGGGAGAGTTTCTACTTTCAGATGCAACAGGAATTTCTCGATTTCGTCTATCCGTTCGCGAGATATGGGAGCGCGAAGTTAAGAGATGGTTGAGAAACCATCAATATTTCGCAAGTCTGATACTCGAAACAAATAACTACTATGGCCTAGGGCTACAATACATATACCGTTGTAATCGGGAGAGTTTCTTCTTTCAGATGCAACAGAAATTTTTCGGATTCGTGAATCCGTTCGCGAAATATCGGAGTTTGGAGTTAAGAGATGGTTGAGAAGCCATCAAAATTTTCGCGAGTCTGCTACTCGAAACAAATAAATATAACGGCCTAGGGGAAAATACACATACCGTTGAAACTGGGAGAGTTTCTGCTTTCAGATGCAACAGGAATTTCTCGAGTTCGTCAATCCGTTCGCGAGATATCGGAGTTTGAACATAAGGAATGGTTGAGAAACCATCAAAATTTTTGCAAATCTGATACTCGAAACCAATAACTACAATGGCCTAGGGGAAAAATACACATACCGTTGTAATCGGGCGTGTTTCTACTTTCAGATGCAACAGACATTTTTCGGATGCGTCAATCCGTTCGCGAGATATGGGAGTGCGAAGTTAAGAGATGGTTGAGAAACCATCAAAATTTTCACAAATCTGATACTAGAAACCGATAACTGGAATGGCCTCGGGGAAAAGTAGACACACCATTGTAATCGGGCGAGTTTCTAGTTTCAGATGCAACAGGAATTTCTCGATTTCCTCAGTCCGTTCGCGAGATATAGGAGTTTGAAGTGAAGGAACTGTTGATAAACCATCACAGTTTCGAAAGTCTGATACTCGAAACCAATTACTACAATGGCCTAGGGGAAAAATACATATACCGTTGTAATCGGGAGTGTTTCTACTTTCAGATGCAACAGAAATTTGTCGGATTCGTCAATCCGTCCGCGAAGTATCGGAGTTTGGAATTAAGCATATGGTTCAGAAACCTTCAAAATTTTCGCAATTATGATGCTAGAAACGAATAACTGGAATGGCCTATGGTAAAGTACACATACCATTGTAATCGTGCGAGTTTCTACTTTCAGATGCAACAGGAATTTCTCGAGTTCGTCAATCCTTTCGCGAGATATGGGAGTTTGAAGTTAAGGAATGGTTGAGAAACCATCAAAATTTTCGCAAATCTGATAATAGAAACCTATAACTGGAATTGCCTCGGAGAAAGGTACACACACCATTGTAATCGGGCGAGTTTCTACTTTCAGATGCGTCAGGGATTTCTCAAGTTCGTCAATCCGTTCGCGAAATATCGGAGTTTGGAGTGAAGAGATGGTTGAGAAACCATCAAAATTTTTGCAAGTCTGATACTCAGAACCAATAACTACAATGGCCTAGGGGAAAAGTACATACACCATTGTAATCAGGCGAGTTTCTGCTTTCAGATGCAACCGGAATTTCTCGAGTTCGCCAGTCCATTCGCGAGATATGGGAGTTTGAAGATAAGGAATGGTGGAGAAACCATCAAAATTTTTGCAAGTCTGATACTGGAAACCAATAACTACAATGGCCTTCGGGAAAAATACACATACCGTTGTAATCGGGCGAGTTTCTACTTTCAGATGCAACAGGAATTTCTCGAGTTCGTCAATCCGTTCGCGAGATATGGGAGTTTGAAGATAAGGAATGGTTGAGAAACCATCAACATTTTCGCAAGTCTGATACTCGAAAACAATAACTGGAATGACCTAGGGGAAAAGTACACACACCATTGTAATCGGGCGATTTTCTGCTTCCAGGTGCAACAGAAATTACTCGAGTTCGTCAATCCGTTCGCGAGATATGGGAGTTTGAAGTTAAGGAATGGTTGAGAAACTATCAAAATTTTCGCAAGTCTGATACTCGAAACCAATAACTACAAAGGCCTAGGGGAAAAATGCACATACCTTTGTAATCGGGCGAGTTTCCACTTTTAGATGCAACAGGAATTTCTCGAGTGCTTCATTCCGTTCGCGAGATATGGAAGTTAGAAGTTAAGGAATGATTGAGAAACCATCAAAATTTTCGCAAGTCGGATACTCGAGACCAATAACTGGAATGGCCTAGGGGAAAAGTACACACACCATTGTAACCGGGCGAGTTCCTTCTTTTAGATGCAACAGGAATTTCTCGAGTTCGTCATTCCGTTCGCGAGATATGGGAGTTTGAAGTTAAGGAATGGTTGAGAAACAATCAAGATTTTCGCAATTCTGATTCTAGAAACGAATAACTGGAATGGCCTAGGGGAAAAGTACACACATCTTTGTAATCGGGTATGTTTCTACTTTCAGATGCAACAGGAATTTCTCGAGTTCGTCAATCCGTTCGCGAGAAATGGGAGTTTGAAGTTAAGGAATGGTTGAGAAAAAATCAAGATTTTCGCAATTCTGATTCTAGATACGAATAACTGGAATGGCCTGGGGGAAAAGTACACACATCTTTGTAATCGGGCATGTTTCTACTTTCAGATGCAACAGGAATTTCTCGAGTTCGTCAATCCGTTCGCGAGAAATGGGAGTTTGAAGTTAAGGAATGGTTGAGGAACTATCAAAATTTTCGCAAGTCTGATACACGAAACCAATAACTACAAAAGCCTAGGGGAAAAACACACATATCTTTGTAATCGGGCGTGTTTCTACTTTCAGATGCAACAGGAATTTCTTGAGTTCGTCAATCCGTTCGCGAGATATGGGAGTTTGAACTTAAGGAATGCTTGAGAAACCATCAAAATTTTCGAAAGTCTGATACACGAAACAAATAACTACAAAGGCTTAAGTGAAAAACACACACATCTTTGCAATCGGGCGAGTTTCTACTTTCAGATGCAACAGGAATTTCTCGAGTTCGTCAATCTGTTCGCGAGAAATGGGAGTTTGAAGTTAAGGAATGGCTGAGAAACTATCAAAATTGACGCAAGTCTGATACACGAAACCAATTACTACAAAGGCCTAGGTGAAAAACACACATATCATTGTAATCGGGCGAGTTTCTACTTTCAGATACAACAGGAATTTCTCGAGTTCGTCAATCCGTTCGCGAGAAATGGGAGTTTGAAGTTAAGGAATGGTTGAGAAACTATCAAAATTTTCGCAAGTCTGATACCCGAAACCAATAACTTCAAAGGCCTAGGTGAAAAACACACATATCTTTGTAATCGGACGAGTTTCTACTCCAAGATGCAACAGGAATTTCTCGAGTTCGTCAATCCCTTCGCGAGAAATGGGAGATTGAAGTTAAGGAATGGTTGAGAAACTAAAAAAATCTTCGCAAGTCTGATACCCGAAACCAATAACTACAATGGCCTAGGGGAAAAATACAAACACCGTTGTAATCGGGCGAGTTTCTGCTTTCAGATGAAACAGGAATTTCTCGATTTCGTCAATCCGTTCGCGAGATATGGGAGTTTGAAGTTAATGAATGCTTGAGAAACCATCAAAATTTTTGGTGGTCTGATACTCGAAACCAATAACTGGAATGACCTAGGGGAAAAGTGCACACACCATTGTAATCGGGCGAGTTTCTGCTTTCAGATGCAACAAGAATTTCTCTAGTTCGTCAATCCGTTCGCAAGATATGGGAGTTTGAACTTAAGGAATGCTTGAGAAACCATAAAAATTTTCGCTGGTCTTATACTCGAAACCAGTAACTGGAATGACCTAGGGGAAAAGTACACACACCATTGTAATCGGGCGAGTTCCTACTCTTAGATGCAACAGGAATTTCTCGAGTTCGTCAATCCGTTCGCGAGATATGGGAGTTTGAAATTAAGGAATGGTTGAGGAACCATCAAAATTTTCGCAAGTCTGATACTCGAAACCAATAACTACCACGGCCTAGGGGGAAAAATACACATACCTTTGTAATCGGGCCGGTTTCCACTCTCAGATGCAACAGGAATTTCTCGAGTTCGTCAATCCGTTCGCGAGATATGGGAGTTTGAAGATAAGGAATGGTTGAGAATCCATCAACATTTTCGCAAGTCTGATACTCGAAACCAATAACTGGAATGACCTAGGGGAAAAGTACACACACCATTGTAATCGGGCGATTTTCTGCTTTCAGATGCAACAGGAATTTCTCGAGTTCGTCAATCCGTTCGCGAGAAATGGGAGTTTGAAGTTAAGGAATGGTTGAGAAACAATCAAGATTTTCGCAATTCTGATTCTAGAAACGAATAACTGGAATGACCTAGGGGAAAAGTACACACACCATTGTAATCGGGCGATTTTCTGCTTCCAGGTGCAACAGAAATTTCTCGAGTTCGTCAATCCGTTCGCGAGATATGGGAGTCTGAAGTTAAGGAATGGTTGAGAAACTATCAAAATTTTCGCAAGTCCGATACTCGAAACCAATAACTGGAATGGCCTAGGGGAAAAGTACAAACACCATTGTAATCGGGCGAGTTTCTACATTCACATGCAACAGGAATTTCGCGAGTACGTCACTCCTTTCGCGAGATATGCGAGTTTGAAATTAAGGAATGGTTGAGAAGCCATCAAAACTTTCGCAAGTGTGATACTCGAAACAAATAACTACTATTGCCTAGGGCAAAAATACACACACCGTTGTAATCGGGCGACATTCTACTTTCAGATGCACCAGGAATATCTCGAGTTCGTCAATCCGTTCGCGAGATATGGGAGTTTGAAGTTATGGAATGGTTGAGAAACCATCAAAAGTTTCGCAAGTCTGATACTCGAAACCAATAACTACAAAGGCCTAGGGGAAAAATGCACATACCTTTGTAATCGGGCGAGTTTTCACTTTTAGATGCAACAGGAATTTCTCGAGTGCTTCTTTCCGTTCGCGAGATATGGAAGTTAGAAGTTAAGGAATGATTGAGAAACCATCAAAATTTTCGCAGGTCGGATACTCGAAACCAATAACTGGAATGGCCTACGGGAAAAGTACACACACCATTGTAATCGGGCGAGTTCCTACTTTTAGATGCAACAGGAATTTCTCGAGTTCGTCAATCCGTTCGCGAGAAATGGGAGATTGAATTTAAGGAATGGTTGAGAAACTGTAAAAATTTTCGCAAGTCTGATACGCGAAACCAATAACTACAATGGCCTAGGGGAAAAATACAAACACCATTGTAATCGGGCGAGTTTCTGCTTTCAGATGCAACAGGAATTTCTCGAGTTCGTCAATTCGTTCGCGCGATATGGGAGTTTGAATTTAAGGAATGGTTGAGAAACCATCGAAATTTTCGCAATTCTGACGCTAGAAACCAATAACTACAATGACCTAGGGGAAAATACACATACCGTTGTAATCGGGCGAGTTTCTGCTTTCAGATGCAACAGGAATTTCTCGAGTTCGTCAATCCGTTCGCGAGATATGGGAGTTTGAAGTTAAGGAATGGTTGAGAAACCATCAACATTTTCGCAAGTCTGATACTCGAAACCAATAACTGGAATGGCCTAGGGGAAAAGTACACACACCTTTGTAATCGGGCGTGTTTCTACTTTCAGATGCAACTGGAATTTCTCGAGTTCGTCAATCCGATCGCGAGAAATGGGAGTTTGAAGTTAAGGAATGGTTGAGACACTATCAAAATTTTCGCAAGTCTGATACTCGAAACCAATAACTGGAATGACCTAGGGGAAAAGTGCACACACCATTGTAATCGGGCGAGTTTCTGCTTTCAGATGCAACAGGAATTTCTCGAGTTCGCCAATCCGTTCGCGAGATATGGGAGTTTGAACTTAAGGAATGCTTGAGAAACCATCAAAATTTTCGAAAGTCTGATACCCGAAACCAATAACTACAAAGGCCTAGGGGAAAAATGCACATACCCTTGTAATCGGGCGAGTTTCCACTTTGAGATGCAACCGGAATTTCTCGAGTTCGTCATTCTGTTCGCGAGATATGGGAGTTTGAAGTTAAGGAATGCTTGAGAAACCATCTAAATTTTCGCAAGTCTGATACTCGAAACCAATAACTACAAAGGCCTAGGGGAAAAATGCACACACCTTTGTAATCGGGCGAGTTTCCACTTTCAGATGCAACAAGAATTTCTCGAGTTCGTCGATCCGTTCGCGAGATATGGAGTTTGAAGTTAAGGAATGCTTGAGAAACCATCAAAATTTTCGCAAGTCTGATACTCGAAACCAGTAACTACAAAGGCCTACGGAAAAAATGCACATACCTTTGTAATCGGGCGAGTTTCCACTTTCAGATGCAACAGGAATTTCTCGAGTTCGTCAATCCGTTCGCGAGATATGGGAGTTTGAAGTTAAGGAATGCTTGAGAAACCATCAAAATTTTCCCAAGTCTGATACTCGAAACCAGTAACTACAAAGGCCTAGGGGAAAAATGCATATACCTTTGTAATCGGGCGAGTTTCCACTTTCAGATGCAACAGGAATTTCTCGAGTTCGTCAATCCGTTCGCGAGATATGGGAGTTTGAAGTTAAGGAATGGTTGAGTAACCCTCAAAATTTTCACAAGTCTGATACTCGAAAACAATAACTACAAAGGCCTAGGGGAAAAACACACATATCTTTGTAATCGGGCGAGTTTCTGCTTTCAGATGCAACAGGAATTTCTCGAGTTCGTCATTCCGTTCGCGAGATATGGGAGTTTGATTTAAGGAATGGTTGAGAAACCATCAAAATTTTCGCAATTCTGACGCTAGAAACCAGTAACTACAATGACCTAGGGGAAAATACACATACCGTTGTAATCGGGCAAGTTTCTGCTTTCAGATGCAACAGGAATTTCTGGAGTTCGTCAATCCGTTCGCGAGATATGGGAGTTTGAACTTAAGGAATGGTTGGGAAACCCTCAAAATTTTCGCAAGTCTGATACTCGAAACCAATAACTACAAAGGCCTAGGGGAAAAATACACATATCTTTGTAATCGGGCGAGTTTCTAATTTCAGATGCAACAGGAATTTCTCGAGTTCGTCAATCCGTTCGCGAGATATGGGAGTTTGAATTTAAGGAATGGTTGAGAAACCATCAAAATTTTCGCAATTCTGACGCTAGAAACCAATAACTACAATGACCTAGGGGAAAATACACATACCGTTGTAATCGGGCGAGTTTCCACTTTCAGATGCCATAGGAATTTCTGGAGTTCGTCAGTCCGTTCGCGAGATATGGGAGTTTGAAAGTTAGGAATGCTTGAGGAACCATCAAAATTTTCGCTGATCTGATACTCGAAACCAATAACTGGAATGACCTAGGGGAAAAGTGCACACACCATTGTAATCGGGCGAGTTTCTGCTTTCAGATGCAACAGGAATTTCTTGAGTTCGTCAATCCATTCGCGAGATATGGGAGTTTGAAATTAAGGATAGGTTGAGAAACCATCACAATTTTCGCAAGTCTGATACTCGAAACCAACAACTACAAAGGCCTAGGGAAAAATACACATACCGTTGTAATCGGGCGAGTTTCCACTTTCAGATGCAACAGGAATTTCTCGAGTTCGTCAATCCGTTCGCGAGATATGGAAGTTTGAAGTTACGGAATGGTTGAGAAACCATCACAATTTTCGCAAGTCTGATACTCGAAACCAATAACTGGAATGGCCTAGGGGGAAAATGCACATGCCGTTGTGATCGGGCGAGTTTCTGCTTTCAGATGCAACAGGAGTTTCTCGAGTTCGTCAATCCGTTCGCGAGGTATGGGAGTTTGAAGTTAAGGAATGCTTGAGAAACCATCAAAATTTTCGCAAGTCTGATACTCGAATCCAATAACAACTATGGCCTAGGGCAAAAATACACATTCCGTTGTAATAGGCTGAGTTTCGGCTTTCAGATGCAATAGGAAATTCTCGAGTTCGTCAATCCGTTCGCGAGATATGGAAGTTTGAAGTTAAGGAATGATTGAGAAACCATCAAAATTTTCGCAAGTCTGATACACGAAACCAATAACTGGAATGGCCTAGGGGAAAAGTACACACACCATTGTAATCGTGCGAGTTTCTACTTTCAGATGCAACAGGAATTTCTCGAGTTCGTCTTTCCGTTCGCGAGATATGGTAGTTTGAAGTTACGGAATGGTTGAGAAACCATCAAAATTTTCGCAATTCTAATGCTAGAAACCAATAACTACTATGGCCTAGGGCAAAAATATACGTACCTTTGTAATCGAGCGAGTCTCTGCTTTCAGATGCAATAGGAAATTCTCGAGTTCGTCAATCCGTTCGCGAGATATGGTAGTTTGAAGTTAAGGAATGGTTGAGAAACCTTCAAAATTTTCTCTGGTCTGATACTCGAAACCAATAACTGGATTGGCCTAGGTCAAAAATACACGTACCGTTGTAATCGGGCGTGTTTCTGCTTTCAGATGCAATAGGAAACTCTCGAGTTCGTCAATCCGTTCGCGAGATATGGTAGTTTGAAGTTAAGGAATGGTTGAGAAACCATCAAAATTTTCGCAAGTCTGATACTCGAAATCAATAACTACAATGGCCTAGGGGAAAAATACACATGCCGTTGTAATCGGGCGAGTTTCTGCTGTCAGATGCAACAGGAATTTCTCGAGTTCGTCAAGCCGTTCGCGAGATATGGGAGTTTGAAGTTAAGGAATGCTTGAGAAACCATCAAAATTATCGCAAGTCTGATACTCGAAACCAATAACTACAAAGGCCTAGGGGAAAAATACTCATACCGTTGTAATCGAGCGAGTCTCTGCTTTCAGATGCAATAGGAAATTCTCGAGTTCGTCAATCCGTTCGCGAGATATGGTAGTTTGAAGTTAAGGAATGGTTGAGAAACCTTCAAAATTTTCGCTGGTCTGATACTCGAAACCAATAACTGGATTGGCCTAGGTCAAAAATACACGTACCGTTGTAATCGGGCGTGTTTCTGCTTTCAGATGCAATAGGAAATTCTCGAGTTCGTCAATCCGTTCGCGAGATATGGTAGTTTGAAGTTAAGGAATGGTTGAGAAACCATCAAAATTTTCGCAAGTCTGATACTCGAAACCAATAACTACAATGGCCTAGGGGAAAAATACACATGCCGTTGTAATCGGGCGAGTTTCTGCTTTCAGATGGAACAGGAAATTCTCGAGTTGGTCAAACCGTTCGCGAGATATGGAAGTTTGAAGTTAAGGAATGCTTGTGAAACCATCAAAATTTTCGCAAGTCTGATACTCGAATCCAATAACAACTATGGCCTAGGGCAAAAATACACATTCCGTTGTAATAGGCCGAGTTTCTGCTGTCAGATGCAATAGGAAATTCTTGAGTTCGTCAATCCGTTCGCGAGATATGGAAGTGTGAAAATAAGGAATGGTTGAGAAACCATCAAAATTTTCGCAAGTCTGATACTCGAAACCAATAACTACAAAGGCCTAGGAGAAAAATACACATACCGTTGTAATCGGGCGACTTTCTACTTTCACATGCAACAGGAATTTTTCGAGTTCGTCAGTCTGTTCGCGGGATATGGGAGTTTGAAGTTAAGGAATGGTTGAGAAATCATCAAAATTTTCGTTCGTCTGATACTCGAAACCAATAACTGGAATGGTCTAGGGGAAAAGTACACACACCATTGTAATAGGGCGAGTTTCTATTTTCAGATACAACTGGAATTTCTCGAGTTCGTCAATGCGTTCGCGAGATATGGGAGTTTGAAGATAAGGAATGGTTGAGAAATCATCAAAATTTTCGCAAGTCTGATACTCGAATCCAATAACTACAATGGCCTAGGGCAAAAATACACATACCGTTGTAATCGGGCGAGTCTCTGCTTTCAGATGCAATAGGAAATTCTCGAGTTCGTCAATCCGTTCGCGAGATATGGTAGTTTGAAGTTAAGGAATGGTTGAGAAACCTTCAAAATTTTCGCTGGTCTGATACTCGAAACCAATAACTGGATTGGCCTAGGTCAAAAATACACGTACCGTTGTAATCGGGCGTGTTTCTGCTTTCAGATGCAATAGGAAACTCTCGAGTTCGTCAATCCGTTCGCGAGATATGGTAGTTTGAAGTTAAGGAATGGTTGAGAAACCATCAAAATTTTCGCAAGTCTGATACTCGAAATCAATAACTACAATGACCTAGGGGAAAATACACATACCGTTGTAATCGGGCAAGTTTCTGCTTTCAGATGCAACAGGAATTTCTGGAGTTCGTCAATCCGTTCGCGAGATATGGGAGTTTGAACTTAAGGAATGGTTGGGAAACCCTCAAAATTTTCGCAAGTCTGATACTCGAAACCAATAACTACAAAGGCCTAGGGGAAAAATACACATATCTTTGTAATCGGGCGAGTTTCTAATTTCAGATGCAACAGGAATTTCTCGAGTTCGTCAATCCGTTCGCGAGATATGGGAGTTTGAATTTAAGGAATGGTTGAGAAACCATCAAAATTTTCGCAATTCTGACGCTAGAAACCAATAACTACAATGACCTAGGGGAAAATACACATACCGTTGTAATCGGGCGAGTTTCCACTTTCAGATGCCATAGGAATTTCTGGAGTTCGTCAGTCCGTTCGCGAGATATGGGAGTTTGAAAGTTAGGAATGCTTGAGGAACCATCAAAATTTTCGCTGATCTGATACTCGAAACCAATAACTGGAATGACCTAGGGGAAAAGTGCACACACCATTGTAATCGGGCGAGTTTCTGCTTTCAGATGCAACAGGAATTTCTTGAGTTCGTCAATCCATTCGCGAGATATGGGAGTTTGAAATTAAGGATAGGTTGAGAAACCATCACAATTTTCGCAAGTCTGATACTCGAAACCAACAACTACAAAGGCCTAGGGAAAAATACACATACCGTTGTAATCGGGCGAGTTTCCACTTTCAGATGCAACAGGAATTTCTCGAGTTCGTCAATCCGTTCGCGAGATATGGAAGTTTGAAGTTACGGAATGGTTGAGAAACCATCACAATTTTCGCAAGTCTGATACTCGAAACCAATAACTGGAATGGCCTAGGGGGAAAATGCACATGCCGTTGTGATCGGGCGAGTTTCTGCTTTCAGATGCAACAGGAGTTTCTCGAGTTCGTCAATCCGTTCGCGAGGTATGGGAGTTTGAAGTTAAGGAATGCTTGAGAAACCATCAAAATTTTCGCAAGTCTGATACTCGAATCCAATAACAACTATGGCCTAGGGCAAAAATACACATTCCGTTGTAATAGGCTGAGTTTCGGCTTTCAGATGCAATAGGAAATTCTCGAGTTCGTCAATCCGTTCGCGAGATATGGAAGTTTGAAGTTAAGGAATGATTGAGAAACCATCAAAATTTTCGCAAGTCTGATACACGAAACCAATAACTGGAATGGCCTAGGGGAAAAGTACACACACCATTGTAATCGTGCGAGTTTCTACTTTCAGATGCAACAGGAATTTCTCGAGTTCGTCTTTCCGTTCGCGAGATATGGTAGTTTGAAGTTAAGGAATGGTTGAGAAACCTTCAAAATTTTCTCTGGTCTGATACTCGAAACCAATAACTGGATTGGCCTAGGTCAAAAATACACGTACCGTTGTAATCGGGCGTGTTTCTGCTTTCAGATGCAATAGGAAACTCTCGAGTTCGTCAATCCGTTCGCGAGATATGGTAGTTTGAAGTTAAGGAATGGTTGAGAAACCATCAAAATTTTCGCAAGTCTGATACTCGAAATCAATAACTACAATGGCCTAGGGGAAAAATACACATGCCGTTGTAATCGGGCGAGTTTCTGCTGTCAGATGCAACAGGAATTTCTCGAGTTCGTCAAGCCGTTCGCGAGATATGGGAGTTTGAAGTTAAGGAATGCTTGAGAAACCATCAAAATTATCGCAAGTCTGATACTCGAAACCAATAACTACAAAGGCCTAGGGGAAAAATACTCATACCGTTGTAATCGAGCGAGTCTCTGCTTTCAGATGCAATAGGAAATTCTCGAGTTCGTCAATCCGTTCGCGAGATATGGTAGTTTGAAGTTAAGGAATGGTTGAGAAACCTTCAAAATTTTCGCTGGTCTGATACTCGAAACCAATAACTGGATTGGCCTAGGTCAAAAATACACGTACCGTTGTAATCGGGCGTGTTTCTGCTTTCAGATGCAATAGGAAATTCTCGAGTTCGTCAATCCGTTCGCGAGATATGGTAGTTTGAAGTTAAGGAATGGTTGAGAAACCATCAAAATTTTCGCAAGTCTGATACTCGAAACCAATAACTACAATGGCCTAGGGGAAAAATACACATGCCGTTGTAATCGGGCGAGTTTCTGCTTTCAGATGGAACAGGAAATTCTCGAGTTGGTCAAACCGTTCGCGAGATATGGAAGTTTGAAGTTAAGGAATGCTTGTGAAACCATCAAAATTTTCGCAAGTCTGATACTCGAATCCAATAACAACTATGGCCTAGGGCAAAAATACACATTCCGTTGTAATAGGCCGAGTTTCTGCTGTCAGATGCAATAGGAAATTCTTGAGTTCGTCAATCCGTTCGCGAGATATGGAAGTGTGAAAATAAGGAATGGTTGAGAAACCATCAAAATTTTCGCAAGTCTGATACTCGAAACCAATAACTACAAAGGCCTAGGAGAAAAATACACATACCGTTGTAATCGGGCGACTTTCTACTTTCACATGCAACAGGAATTTTTCGAGTTCGTCAGTCTGTTCGCGGGATATGGGAGTTTGAAGTTAAGGAATGGTTGAGAAATCATCAAAATTTTCGTTCGTCTGATACTCGAAACCAATAACTGGAATGGTCTAGGGGAAAAGTACACACACCATTGTAATAGGGCGAGTTTCTATTTTCAGATACAACAGGAATTTCTCGAGTTCGTCAATGCGTTCGCGAGATATGGGAGTTTGAAGATAAGGAATGGTTGAGAAATCATCAAAATTTTCGCAAGTCTGATACTCGAATCCAATAACTACAATGGCCTAGGGCAAAAATACACATACCGTTGTAATCGGGCGAGTCTCTGCTTTCAGATGCAATAGGAAATTCTCGAGTTCGTCAATCCGTTCGCGAGATATGGTAGTTTGAAGTTAAGGAATGGTTGAGAAACCTTCAAAATTTTCGCTGGTCTGATACTCGAAACCAATAACTGGATTGGCCTAGGTCAAAAATACACGTACCGTTGTAATCGGGCGTGTTTCTGCTTTCAGATGCAATAGGAAACTCTCGAGTTCGTCAATCCGTTCGCGAGATATGGTAGTTTGAAGTTAAGGAATGGTTGAGAAACCATCAAAATTTTCGCAAGTCTGATACTCGAAATCAATAACTACAATGGCCTAGGGGAAAAATACACATGCCGTTGTAATCGGGCGAGTTTCTGCTTTCAGATGCAACAGGAATTTCTCGAGTTCGTCAATTCGTTCGCGCGATATGGGAGTTTGAATTTAAGGAATGGTTGAGAAACCATCGAAATTTTCGCAATTCTGACGCTAGAAACCAATAACTACAATGACCTAGGGGAAAATACACATACCGTTGTAATCGGGCGAGTTTCTGCTTTCAGATGCAACAGGAATTTCTCGATTTCGTCAATCCGTTCGCGAGATATGGGAGTTTGAAGTTAAGGAATGGTTGAGAAACCATCAACATTTTCGCAAGTCTGATACTCGAAACCAATAACTGGAATGGCCTAGGGGAAAAGTACACACACCTTTGTAATCGGGCGTGTTTCTACTTTCAGATGCAACTGGAATTTCTCGAGTTCGTCAATCCGATCGCGAGAAATGGGAGTTTGAAGTTAAGGAATGGTTGAGACACTATCAAAATTTTCGCAAGTCTGATACTCGAAACCAATAACTGGAATGACCTAGGGGAAAAGTGCACACACCATTGTAATCGGGCGAGTTTCTGCTTTCAGATGCAACAGGAATTTCTCGAGTTCGCCAATCCGTTCGCGAGATATGGGAGTTTGAACTTAAGGAATGCTTGAGAAACCATCAAAATTTTCGAAAGTCTGATACCCGAAACCAATAACTACAAAGGCCTAGGGGATAAATGCACATACCCTTGTAATCGGGCGAGTTTCCACTTTGAGATGCAACCGGAATTTCTCGAGTTCGTCATTCTGTTCGCGAGATATGGGAGTTTGAAGTTAAGGAATGCTTGAGAAACCATCTAAATTTTCGCAAGTCTGATACTCGAAACCAATAACTACAAAGGCCTAGGGGAAAAATGCACACACCTTTGTAATCGGGCGAGTTTCCACTTTCAGATGCAACAAGAATTTCTCGAGTTCGTCGATCCGTTCGCGAGATATGGAGTTTGAAGTTAAGGAATGCTTGAGAAACCATCAAAATTTTCGCAAGTCTGATACTCGAAACCAGTAACTACAAAGGCCTACGGAAAAAATGCACATACCTTTGTAATCGGGCGAGTTTCCACTTTCAGATGCAACAGGAATTTCTCGAGTTCGTCAATCCGTTCGCGAGATATGGGAGTTTGAAGTTAAGGAATGCTTGAGAAACCATCAAAATTTTCCCAAGTCTGATACTCGAAACCAGTAACTACAAAGGCCTAGGGGAAAAATGCATATACCTTTGTAATCGGGCGAGTTTCCACTTTCAGATGCAACAGGAATTTCTCGAGTTCGTCAATCCGTTCGCGAGATATGGGAGTTTGAAGTTAAGGAATGGTTGAGTAACCCTCAAAATTTTCACAAGTCTGATACTCGAAACCAATAACTACAAAGGCCTAGGGGAAAAACACACATATCTTTGTAATCGGGCGAGTTTCTGCTTTCAGATGCAACAGGAATTTCTCGAGTTCGTCATTCCGTTCGCGAGATATGGGAGTTTGATTTAAGGAATGGTTGAGAAACCATCAAAATTTTCGCAATTCTGACGCTAGAAACCAGTAACTACAATGACCTAGGGGAAAATACACATACCGTTGTAATCGGGCAAGTTTCTGCTTTCAGATGCAACAGGAATTTCTGGAGTTCGTCAATCCGTTCGCGAGATATGGGAGTTTGAACTTAAGGAATGGTTGGGAAACCCTCTAAATTTTCGCAAGTCTGATACTCGAAACCAATAACTACAAAGGCCTAGGGGAAAAATACACATATCTTTGTAATCGGGCGAGTTTCTAATTTCAGATGCAACAGGAATTTCTCGAGTTCGTCAATCCGTTCGCGAGATATGGGAGTTTGAATTTAAGGAATGGTTGAGAAACCATCAAAATTTTCGCAATTCTGACGCTAGAAACCAATAACTACAATGACCTAGGGGAAAATACACATACCGTTGTAATCGGGCGAGTTTCCACTTTCAGATGCCATAGGAATTTCTGGAGTTCGTCAGTCCGTTCGCGAGATATGGGAGTTTGAAAGTTAGGAATGCTTGAGGAACCATCAAAATTTTCGCTGATCTGATACTCGAAACCAATAACTGGAATGACCTAGGGGAAAAGTGCACACACCATTGTAATCGGGCGAGTTTCTGCTTTCAGATGCAACAGGAATTTCTTGAGTTCGTCAATCCATTCGCGAGATATGGGAGTTTGAAATTAAGGATAGGTTGAGAAACCATCACAATTTTCGCAAGTCTGATACTCGAAACCAACAACTACAAAGGCCTAGGGAAAAATACACATACCGTTGTAATCGGGCGAGTTTCCACTTTCAGATGCAACAGGAATTTCTCGAGTTCGTCAATCCGTTCGCGAGATATGGAAGTTTGAAGTTACGGAATGGTTGAGAAACCATCACAATTTTCGCAAGTCTGATACTCGAAACCAATAACTGGAATGGCCTAGGGGGAAAATGCACATGCCGTTGTGATCGGGCGAGTTTCTGCTTTCAGATGCAACAGGAGTTTCTCGAGTTCGTCAATCCGTTCGCGAGATATGGGAGTTTGAAGTTAAGGAATGCTTGAGAAACCATCAAAATTTTCGCAAGTCTGATACTCGAATCCAATAACAACTATGGCCTAGGGCAAAAATACACATTCCGTTGTAATAGGCTGAGTTTCGGCTTTCAGATGCAATAGGAAATTCTCGAGTTCGTCAATCCGTTCGCGAGATATGGAAGTTTGAAGTTAAGGAATGATTGAGAAACCATCAAAATTTTCGCAAGTCTGATACACGAAACCAATAACTGGAATGGCCTAGGGGAAAAGTACACACACCATTGTAATCGTGCGAGTTTCTACTTTCAGATGCAACAGGAATTTCTCGAGTTCGTCTTTCCGTTCGCGAGATATGGTAGTTTGAAGTTACGGAATGGTTGAGAAACCATCAAAATTTTCGCAATTCTAATGCTAGAAACCAATAACTACTATGGCCTAGGGCAAAAATATACGTACCGTTGTAATCGAGCGAGCCTCTGCTTTCAGATGCAATAGGAAATTCTCGAGTTCGTCAATCCGTTCGCGAGATATGGTAGTTTGAAGTTAAGGAATGGTTGAGAAACCTTCAAAATTTTCTCTGGTCTGATACTCGAAACCAATAACTGGATTGGCCTAGGTCAAAAATACACGTACCGTTGTAATCGGGCGTGTTTCTGCTTTCAGATGCAATAGGAAACTCTCGAGTTCGTCAATCCGTTCGCGAGATATGGTAGTTTGAAGTTAAGGAATGGTTGAGAAACCATCAAAATTTTCGCAAGTCTGATACTCGAAATCAATAACTACAATGGCCTAGGGGAAAAATACACATGCCGTTGTAATCGGGCGAGTTTCTGCTGTCAGATGCAACAGGAATTTCTCGAGTTCGTCAAGCCGTTCGCGAGATATGGGAGTTTGAAGTTAAGGAATGCTTGAGAAACCATCAAAATTATCGCAAGTCTGATACTCGAAACCAATAACTACAAAGGCCTAGGGGAAAAATACTCATACCGTTGTAATCGAGCGAGTCTCTGCTTTCAGATGCAATAGGAAATTCTCGAGTTCGTCAATCCGTTCGCGAGATATGGTAGTTTGAAGTTAAGGAATGGTTGAGAAACCATCAAAATTTTCGCAAGTCTGATACTCGAAACCAATAACTACAATGGCCTAGGGGAAAAATACACATGCCGTTGTAATCGGACGAGTTTCTGCTTTCAGATGGAACAGGAAATTCTCGAGTTGGTCAAACCGTTCGCGAGATATGGAAGTTTGAAGTTAAGGAATGCTTGTGAAACCATCAAAATTTTCGCAAGTCTGATACTCGAATCCAATAACAACTATGGCCTAGGGCAAAAATACACATTCCGTTGTAATAGGCCGAGTTTCTGCTGTCAGATGCAATAGGAAATTCTTGAGTTCGTCAATCCGTTCGCGAGATATGGAAGTGTGAAAATAAGGAATGGTTGAGAAACCATCAAAATTTTCGCAAGTCTGATACTCGAAACCAATAACTACAAAGGCCTAGGAGAAAAATACACATACCGTTGTAATCGGGCGACTTTCTACTTTCACATGCAACAGGAATTTTTCGAGTTCGTCAGTCTGTTCGCGGGATATGGGAGTTTGAAGTTAAGGAATGGTTGAGAAATCATCAAAATTTTCGTTCGTCTGATACTCGAAACCAATAACTGGAATGGTCTAGGGGAAAAGTACACACACCATTGTAATAGGGCGAGTTTCTATTTTCAGATACAACAGGAATTTCTCGAGTTCGTCAATGCGTTCGCGAGATATGGGAGTTTGAAGATAAGGAATGGTTGAGAAATCATCAAAATTTTCGCAAGTCTGATACTCGAATCCAATAACTACAATGGCCTAGGGCAAAAATACACATACCGTTGTAATCGGGCGAGTCTCTGCTTTCAGATGCAATAGGAAATTCTCGAGTTCGTCAATCCGTTCGCGAGATATGGTAGTTTGAAGTTAAGGAATGGTTGAGAAACCTTCAAAATTTTCGCTGGTCTGATACTCGAAACCAATAACTGGATTGGCCTAGGTCAAAAATACACGTACCGTTGTAATCGGGCGTGTTTCTGCTTTCAGATGCAATAGGAAACTCTCGAGTTCGTCAATCCGTTCGCGAGATATGGTAGTTTGAAGTTAAGGAATGGTTGAGAAACCATCAAAATTTTCGCAAGTCTGATACTCGAAATCAATAACTACAATGGCCTAGGGGAAAAATACACATGCCGTTGTAATCGGGCGAGTTTCTGCTGTCAGATGCAACAGGAATTTCTCGAGTTCGCAAACCGTTCGCGAGATATGGGAGTTTGAAGTTAAGGAATGCTTGAGAAACCATCAAAATTATCGCAAGTCTGATACTCGAAACCAATAACTACAAAGGCCTAGGGGAAAAATACTCATACCGTTGTAATGGAGCGAGTCTCTGCTTTCAGATGCAATAGGAAATTCTCGAGTTCGTCAATCCGTTCGCGAGATATGGTAGTTTGAAGTTAAGGAATGGTTGAGAAACCTTCAAAATTTTCGCTGGTCTGATACTCGAAACCAATAACTGGATTGGCCTAGGTCAAAAATTCACGTACCGTTGTAATCGGGCGTGTTTCTGCTTTCAGATGCAATAGGAAATTCTCGAGTTCGTCAATTCGTTCGCGAGATATGGTAGTTTGAAGTTAAGGAATGGTTGAGAAACCATCAAAATTTTCGCAAGTCTGATACTCGAAACCAATAACTACAATGGCCTAGGGGAAAAATACACATGCCGTTGTAATCGGGCGAGTTTCTGCTTTCAGATGGAACAGGAAATTCTCGAGTTCGTCAAACCGTTCGCGAGATATGGAAGTTTGAAGTTAAGGAATGCTTGTGAAACCATCAAAATTTTCGCAAGTCTGATACTCGAATCCAATAACAACTATGGCCTAGGGCAAAAATACACATTCCGTTGTAATAGGCCGAGTTTCTGCTGTCAGATGCAATAGGAAATTCTTGAGTTCGTCAATCCGTTCGCGAGATATGGAAGTGTGAAAATAAGGAATGGTTGAGAAACCATCAAAATTTTCGCAAGTCTGATACTCGAAACCAATAACTACAAAGGCCTAGGAGAAAAATACACATACCGTTGTAATCGGGCGACTTTCTACTTTCACATGCAACAGGAATTTTTCGAGTTCGTCAGTCTGTTCGCGGGATATGGGAGTTTGAAGTTAAGGAATGGTTGAGAAATCATCAAAATTTTCGTTGGTCTGATACTCGAAACCAATAACTGGAATGGTCTAGGGGAAAAGTACACACACCATTGTAATAGGGCGAGTTTCTATTTTCAGATACAACAGGAATTTCTCGAGTTCGTCAATGCGTTCGCGAGATATGGGAGTTTGAAGATAAGGAATGGTTGAGAAATCATCAAAATTTTCGCAAGTCTGATACTCGAATCCAATAACTACAATGGCCTAGGGCAAAAATACACATACCGTTGTAATCGGGCGGGATTCTACTTTCAGATGCAACAGTAATTTCTCGAGTTCGTCAATCCGTTCGCGAGATATGGGAATTTGAAGTTAAGGAATGGTTGAGAAACCATCAAAATTTTGGCAAGTGTTATACTCGAAACCAATAACTACAAAGGCCTAGGGGGAAAACACACATATCTTTCTAATCGGGCGAGATTCTACTTTCAGATGCAACAGGAATTTCTCGAGTTCGTCAATCCATTCGCGAGATATGGGAGTTTGAAGTTAAGGAATGCTTGAGAAACCATCAAAATTATCGCAAGTCTGATACTCGAAACCAATAACTACAAAGGCCTAGGGGAAAAATACTCATACCGTTGTAATCGAGCGAGTCTCTGCTTTCAGATGCAATAGGAAATTCTCGAGTTCGTCAATCCGTTCGCGAGATATGGTAGTTTGAAGTTAAGGAATGGTTGAGAAACCATCAAAATTTTCGCAAGTCTGATACTCGAAACCAATAACTACAAAGGCCTAGGAGAAAAATACACATACCGTTGTAATCGGGCGACTTTCTACTTTCACATGCAACAGGAATTTTTCGAGTTCGTCAGTCTGTTCGCGGGATATGGGAGTTTGAAGTTAAGGAATGGTTGAGAAATCATCAAAATTTTCGTTCGTCTGATACTCGAATCCAATAACAACTATGGCCTAGGGCAAAAATACACATTCCGTTGTAATAGGCCGAGTTTCTGCTGTCAGATGCAATAGGAAATTCTTGAGTTCGTCAATCCGTTCGCGAGATATGGAAGTGTGAAAATAAGGAATGGTTGAGAAACCATCAAAATTTTCGCAAGTCTGATACTCGAAACCAATAACTACAAAGGCCTAGGAGAAAAATACACATACCGTTGTAATCGGGCGACTTTCTACTTTCACATGCAACAGGAATTTTTCGAGTTCGTCAGTCTGTTCGCGGGATATGGGAGTTTGAAGTTAAGGAATGGTTGAGAAATCATCAAAATTTTCGTTCGTCTGATACTCGAAACCAATAACTGGAATGGTCTAGGGGAAAAGTACACACACCATTATAATAGGGCGAGTTTCTGTTTTCAGATACAACAGGAATTTCTCGAGTTCGTCAATGCGTTCGCGAGATATGGGAGTTTGAAGTTAAGAAATGGTTGAGAAACCATCAAAATTTTCGCAAGTCTGATACACGAAACCAATAACTACAAATGCCTAGGGGAAAAATACACGTACCATTGAAATCTGGCGAGATTCTACTTTCACATGCAACAGGAATTTCTCGAGTTCGTCAATGCGTTTGCGAGATATGAGAGTTTGAAGTTAAGGAATGGTTGAGAAATCATCCAAATTTTCGCAAGTCTGATACTCGAATCCAATAAATACTATGGCCTTGGGCAAAAATACACATACCGTTGTAATCGGGCGAGTTTCTGCATTCAGATGCAATAGGAAATTCTGGAGTTCGTCAATCCGTTCCGGAGAAATGGAAGTTTGAAGTTAAGGAATGCTTGAGAAACCATCAAAATTTTCGCTGGTCTGATACTCGAAACCAACAACTGGAATGGCCTAGGGGAAAAGTACACACACCGTTGTAATCGGGCGAGCTTCTGCTGTCAGATGCAATAGGAAATTCTCGAGTTCGTCAATCCGTTCGCGAGATATGGAAGTGTGAAGTTAAGGAATGGTTGAGAAACCATCAAAATTTTCGCAATTCTGATGCTAGAAACGAATAACTGAAATGGCCTAGGGGAAAAGTACACACACCATTGTAATCGGGCGAGTTTCTCTTTTCAGATGCAACAGGAATTTCTCGAGTTCGTCAATCCGTTCGCGAGATATGGGAGTTGGATTTTAAGGAATGGTTGAGAAACCATGAAAATTTTCACAAGTCAGATACTCGAAACCAATAACTACAATGGCCTAGGGTAAAAATACACATACCGTTGTAATCGGGAGAGTTTGTACTTTCAGATGCACGGAAATTTCTCGGATTCGTCAAACCGTTCGCGAAATATCGGAGTTTGGAGTTAAGGAATGGTTGGGAAACCATCAAAATTTTCGCAATTCTGATGCTAG
This sequence comes from Ptiloglossa arizonensis, assembly GCF_051014685.1. Classification (NCBI taxonomy): domain Eukaryota; kingdom Metazoa; phylum Arthropoda; class Insecta; order Hymenoptera; family Colletidae; genus Ptiloglossa; species Ptiloglossa arizonensis. The sequence goes on along the minus strand of NW_027478401.1, from coordinate 623,955 downwards.
AAACGAATAACTCGAATGATCTACGGGAAAAGTACACACAACATTGTAATCGGGCACGTTTCTACTTTCAGATGCAACAGAAATTTTTCGGATTCGTCAATCCTTCGCAAAATATCGGAGTTTGGAGTTAAGGAATGGTTGAGAAACCATAAAAATTTTCGCAAGTCTCCTGCTCGAAAACAATAACTACAATGGCCTAGGGAAAAATACCCATACCGTTGCAATCGGGAGAGTTTCTACTTTCAGATGCAACAGAAATTTTTCGGATTCGTAAATCCGTTCGCGAAATATCGGAGTTTGGAATTAAGGAATGGTTGAGAAACCATCAAAATTTTCGCTGGTCTGATACTCGAAACAAATAACAGGAATGGCCTCGGGGAAAAGTACACACACCATTGTAATCGGGCGAGTTTCTACTTTCAGATGCAACAGGAATTTCTCGAGTTCATCAATCCGTTCACGAGATATGGGAGTTTGAACTTAAGGAATGCTTGAGAATCCATCAAAATTTTCGCACGTCTGATACTCGAAACGAATAACTGGAATGGCCTAGGGTAAAAATACACATACCGTTGTAATCGCGAGAGTTTCTACTTTCAGATGCAACAGAAATTTCTCGGATTCGTCAATCCGTTCGCGAAATATCGGAGTTAGGAGTTAAAAGATGGTTGAGAAACCATCAAAATTTTCGCAATTCTGATGCTAGAAACGAATAAATGGAATGGCCTAGGGGAAAAGTACACACAACATTGTAATCGGGAGAGTTTCAACTTTCAGATGCAACAGGAATTTCTCGAGTTCGTCAATCCGTTCCGGAGATATGGGAGTCTGAAGTTATGGAATGGTTGAGAGTCCATCAAAATTCTCGCACGTCTGATACTCGAAACCAATAACAGGAATGGCCTAGGGGAAAAGCGCCCACTCCATTGTAATTGGGCGAGTTTCTCCTTTCAGATGCAACAGGAATTTCTCGTGTTAGTCAATCCGTTCGCGAGATATGGGAGTTTGAAATTAAGGAATGGTAGAGAAACCATCAAAATTTTCACAAGTCAGATACTCGAAACCAATAACAGGAATGGCTTAGGGGAAAAGCGCCCACTCCATTGTAATTGGGCGAGTTTCTCCTTTCAGATGCAACAGGAATTTCTCGTGTTAGTCAATCCGTTCGCGAGATATGGGAGTTTGAAATTAAGGAATGGTAGAGAAACCATCAAAATTTTCACAAGTCAGATACTCGAAACCAATAACTACAATGGCCTAGGGTAAAAATACACATACCGTTGTAATCGGGAGAGTTTGTACTTTCAGATGCAACAGGAATTTCTCAAGTTCGTCAATCCGTTCGCGGGGTATGGGAGTTTGAAATTAAGGAATGGTAGAGGAACCATCAAAATTTTCACAATTCTGACACTCGAAACCAATAACTGGACCGGCCTAGGGGAAAAGTACACACACCATTGTAATCGGGCGAGCTTCTCCTTTCAGATGCAACAGGAATTTCTGGAGTTCGTCAATCCGTTCGCGAGATATGGGAGTTTGAAGTTAAGGAATGGTTGAGAAACCATCAAAATTTTCGCTGGTCTGATACTCGAAACCAATAACTGCTATGGCCTAGGGGAAAAATACACATACTCTTGTAATCGGGAGAGTTCCTACTTTCAGATGCAACAGAAATTTTTCTGATTCGTCAATTCGTTCGCGAAATATCGGAGTTTGGAGTTAAGGAATGGTTGGGAAACCATCAAAATTTTCGCAATTCTGATGCTAGAAACGAATAACTCGAATGATCTACGGGAAAAGTACACACAACATTGTAATCGGGCACGTTTCTACTTTCAGATGCAACAGAAATTTTTCGGATTCGTCAATCCTTCGCAAAATATCGGAGTTTGGAGTTAAGGAATGGTTGAGAAACCATAAAAATTTTCGCAAGTCTCCTGCTCGAAACCAATAACTACAATGGCCTAGGGAAAAATACCCATACCGTTGCAATCGGGCGAGTTTCTACTTTCAGATGCAACAGGAACTTCTCGAGTTCGTCAATCCTTCGCAAAATATCGGAGTTTGGAGTTAAGGAATGGTTGAGAAACCATCAAAATTTTCGCAAGTCTCCTGCTCGAAACCAATAACTACAATGGCCTAGGGAAAAATACCCATACCGTTGCAATCGGGAGAGTTTCTACTTTCAGATGCAACAGAAATTTTTCGGATTCGTAAATCCGTTCGCGAAATATCGGAGTTTGGAATTAAGGAATGGTTGAGAAACCATCAAAATTTTCGCTGGTCTGATACTCGAAACAAATAACAGGAATGGCCTCGGGGAAAAGTACACACACCATTGTAATCGGGCGAGTTTCTACTTTCAGATGCAACAGGAATTTCTCGAGTTCATCAATCCGTTCACGAGATATGGGAGTTTGAACTTAAGGAATGCTTGAGAATCCATCAAAATTTTCGCACGTCTGATACTCGAAACGAATAACTGGAATGGCCTAGGGTAAAAATACACATACCGTTGTAATCGCGAGAGTTTCTACTTTCAGATGCAACAGAAATTTCTCGGATTCGTCAATCCGTTCGCGAAATATCGGAGTTAGGAGTTAAAAGATGGTTGAGAAACCATCAAAATTTTCGCAATTCTGATGCTAGAAACGAATAAATGGAATGGCCTAGGGGAAAAGTACACACAACATTGTAATCGGGAGAGTTTCAACTTTCAGATGCAACAGGAATTTCTCGAGTTCGTCAATCCGTTCCGGAGATATGGGAGTCTGAAGTTATGGAATGGTTGAGAAACCATAAAAATTTTCGCAAGTCTCTTGCTCGAAACCAATAACTACAATGGCCTAGGGAAAAATACCCATACCGTTGCAATCGGGCGAGTTTCTACTTTCAGATGCAACAGGAACTTCTCGAGTTCGTCAATCCGTTCGCGAGATATGGGAGTTTGAATTTAAGGAATGGTTGAGAAACCATCAAAATTTTCGCAAGTCTGATACTCGAAACCAATAACTACAATGGCCTAGGGGAAAAATACACATACCGTTGTAATCGGGCGCGTTTCTACTTTCAGATGCAACAGGAAGTTCTGGAATGCGTCAATCCGTTCGCGAGATATCGGAGTTTGGAGTTAAGAGATGGTTGAGAAGCCATCAAAATTTTCGCAATTCTGATGCTAGAAACGAATAACTGGAATAGCCTAGGGAAAAAGTACACACACCTTTGTAATCAGGCGAGCTTCTACTTTCAGATGCAACAGGAATTTCTCGAGTTCAACAATCCGTTCGCGAGATATGGAAGTTTGAAGTTAAGGAATGGTTGAGAAACTATCAAAATTTTTGTAAGTCTGACACTCGAAACCAATAACTACTAATGCCAAAGGCAAAAATACACATACCGTTGTAATCGGGCGAGTTTCTACCTTCAGATGCAACAGTAATTTCTCGAGTTCGTCAATCCGTTCGCGAGATATGGGAATTTGAAGTTAAGGAATGGTTGAGAAGTCAACAAAATTTTCGCAAGTCCGATACTCAAAACCAATAACTACTATTGCCTAGTGCAAAAATAGAAATACCGTTGTAATCGGGCGAGCTTCTACCTTCAGATGCAACAGGAATTTCTCGAGTTCGTCAATCCGATCGCGAGATATGGTAGGTTGAAGTTAAGGAATGGTGGAGAAGCCAACAAAATTTTCGCAAGTCCGATACTCAAAACCAATAACTACTATTGCCTAGTGCAAAAATAGAAATACCGTTGTAATCGGGCGAGCTTCTACCTTCAGATGCAACAGGAATTTCTCGAGTTCGTCAATCCGTTCGCGAGATATGGGAGTTTGAATTTAAGGAATTGTTGAGAAACCATCAAAATTTTCGCAAGTCTGATACTCGAAACCAATAACTACAATGGCCTAGGGGAAAAATACACATACCGTTGTAATCGGGCGCGTTTCTACTTTCAGATGCAACAGGAAGTTCTGGAATGCGTCAATCCGTTCGCGAGATATGGGAGTTTGAAGTTGAGGAATGGTTGAGAAACCATCAAAATTTTCGCAAGTCTGATGCTCGAAACCAATAACTACAATGGCCTAGGGGAAAAATACACATACCGTTGTAATCGGGAGAGTTTCTACCTTCAGATGCAACAGAAATTTTTCGGATTCGTCAATCCGTTCGCCAAGTATCGGAGTTTGGAGTTAAGAGATGGTACAGAAACCATCAAAATTTTCGCAATTCTGATGCTAGACACGAATAATCGGAGTGGCCTAGGGTAAAAAGACACATACCGTTGTAATCGGGAGAGTTTGTACTTTCAGATGCACGGAAATTTTTCGGATTCGTCAATCCGTTCGCGAAATATCGGAGTTTGGAGTTAAGAGATGGTTGAGAAGCCATCAAAATTTTCGCAATTCTGATGCTAGAAACGAATAACTGGAATGGCCTAGGGGAAAAGTACACACACCTTTGTAATCAGGCGAGCTTCTACTTTCAGATGCAACAGGAATTTCTCGAGTTCAACAATCCGTTCGCGAGATATGGAAGTTTGAAGTTAAGGAATGGTTGAGAAACTATCAAAATTTTTGTAAGTCTGACACTCGAAACCAATAACTACTAATGCCAAAGGCAAAAATACACATACCGTTGTAATCGGGCGAGTTTCTACCTTCAGATGCAACAGTAATTTCTCGAGTTCGTCAATCCGTTCGCGAGATATGGGAATTTGAAGTTAAGGAATGGTTGAGAAGCCAACAAAATTTTCGCAAGTCCGATACTCAAAACCAATAACTACTATTGCCTAGTGCAAAAATAGAAATACCGTTGTAATCGGGCGAGCTTCTACCTTCAGATGCAACAGGAATTTCTCGAGTTCGTCAATCCGATCGCGAGATATGGTAGGTTGAAGTTAAGGAATGGTGGAGAAACCATCAAAATTTTCGCAAGTCTGATACTCGAGACCAATAACTACTATACCCTAGGGGGAAAATACTCATACCGATGTAATCGGGCGAGTTTTTACTTTCAGATGCAACAGGAATTTCTCCAGTTCGTCAATCCGTTCGCGAGATATGGGAGTTTGAAGTTAAAGAATGGCTGAGAAACCATCAAAATTTTCGCAATTCAGATGCTAGAAACGAATAACTGGAATGGCCTAGGGGGAGGTACACACACCATTGTAATCGGGCGAGTTTCTACTTTCAGATGCAACAGGAACTTCTCGAGTTCGTCAATCCGTTCGCGAGATATGGGAGTTCGAATTTGAGGAATGGTTGAGAAACCATCAAAATTTTGGCAAGTCTGATACTCGGAACCAATAACTACAATGGCCTAGGGGAAAAATACACATATCGTTGTAATCGGGCGAGTTTCTACGTACAGATGTAACAGGAATTTCTCGAGTTCGTCAAACCGTCCGCGAGATATGGGAGTTTGAATGAAAGGAATGGTTTAGAAACAATCAAAATTTTCGCAAGTCTGATACTCGAAACCAATAACTACAACGGCCCAGGAGAAAAATACACATACCGTTGTAATAGGGCGTGTTTCTGCTTTCAGATGCAACAGAAATTTCTCGGATTCGTCAATCCGTTCGCGAAATATCGGAGTTAGGAGATGGTTAAGAAACCATCAAAATTTTCGCTGGTCTGATACTCGAAACCAATAACTACTATGGCCTAGGGGAAAAATACACATACCGTTGTAATCGGGAGAGTTTCTACTCTCAGATGCAACAGAAATTTTTCCGATTCGTCAATCCGTTCGCAAAATATCGGTGTTTGGAGTTAAGGAATGGTTGAGAATCCATCAAAATTTTCACAAGTCTGATACTCGAAACCAATAACTACTATTGCCTAGGGCAAAAATACACATACCGTTGTAAACGGTCGAGTTCCTGCTTTCAGATGCAACAGGAATTTCTCGAGTTCGTCAATCGGTTCGCGAGATTTGGGAGTTAGGAGTTAAGAGATGGTTGAGAAACCATCAAAATTTTCGCAATTCTGATGCTAGAAACGAATAACTGGAATGGCCTAGGGGAAAAGTACACACACCGTTGTAATGGGGCGAGTTTCTGCTTTCAGATGCAACAGGAATTTCTCGAGTTGGTCAATCCGTTCACGAGATATGGGAGTTTGAAGTTAAGGAATGGTTGAGAAACCATCAAAATTTTCGCTGGTCTGATACTCGAAACCAATAACTACAAAGGCCTAGGGGAGGAATACACATACCGTTGTAATCGGGCGAGATTCTGCTTTCAAATGCAACAGCAATTTCTCGATTTCGTCAATCCGTTCGCGAGATATAGGAGATTGAAGTTAAGGAATGGTTGAGAAACCATTAAAATTTTCGCAAGTCTGATACTCGAAACCAATAACAGGAATGGCCTAGGGGAAAAGTACACACACCATTGGAATCGGGCGAGATTCCACTTTCAGATGCAACAGGACTTTCTCGAGTTTGTCAATCGGTTCGCGAGATATGGGAGTTAGGAGTTAAGAGATGGTTGAGAAACCATCAAAATTTTCGCAATTCTGATGCTAGAAACGAATAACTGCAATGGCCTAGGTGAAAAGTACACACACCATTGTAATCGGGCGTTTTTCCACTTTCAGATGCAACAGGAATTTCTCGAGTTCGTCAATCCGTTCGCGAGATATGGGAGTTTGAATTTAAGGAATGGTTGAGAAACCATCAAAATTTTCGCAAGTCTGATACTCGAAACCAATAACTAAAATGGCCTAGGGGAAAAATACACATACCGTTGTAATCGGGCGCGTTTCTACTTTCAGATGCAACAGGAATTTCTCGAGTTCGTCAAACCGTCCGCGAGATATGGGAGTTTGAATGAAAGGAATGGTTTAGAAACAATCAAAATTTTCGCAAGTCTGATACTCGAAACCAATAACTACAACGGCCCAGGAGAAAAATACACATACCGTTGTAATAGGGCGTGTTTCTGCTTTCAGATGCAACAGAAATTTCTCGGATTCGTCAATCCGTTCGCGAAATATCGGAGTTAGGAGATGGTTAAGAAACCATCAAAATTTTCGCTGGTCTGATACTCGAAACCAATAACTACTATGGCCTAGGGGAAAAATACACATACCGTTGTAATCGGGAGAGTTTCTACTCTCAGATGCAACAGAAATTTTTCCGATTCGTCAATCCGTTCGCAAAATATCGGTGTTTGGAGTTAAGGAATGGTTGAGAATCCATCAAAATTTTCACAAGTCTGATACTCGAAACCAATAACTACTATTGCCTAGGGCAAAAATACACATACCGTTGTAAACGGTCGAGTTCCTGCTTTCAGATGCAACAGGAATTTCTCGAGTTCGTCAATCGGTTCGCGAGATTTGGGAGTTAGGAGTTAAGAGATGGTTGAGAAACCATCAAAATTTTCGCAATTCTGATGCTAGAAACGAATAACTGGAATGGCCTAGGGGAAAAGTACACACACCGTTGTAATGGGGCGAGTTTCTGCTTTCAGATGCAACAGGAATTTCTCGAGTTGGTCAATCCGTTCACGAGATATGGGAGTTTGAAGTTAAGGAATGGTTGAGAAACCATCAAAATTTTCGCTGGTCTGATACTCGAAACCAATAACTACAAAGGCCTAGGGGAGGAATACACATACCGTTGTAATCGGGCGAGATTCTGCTTTCAAATGCAACAGCAATTTCTCGATTTCGTCAATCCGTTCGCGAGATATAGGAGATTGAAGTTAAGGAATGGTTGAGAAACCATTAAAATTTTCGCAAGTCTGATACTCGAAACCAATAACAGGAATGGCCTAGGGGAAAAGTACACACACCATTGGAATCGGGCGAGATTCCACTTTCAGATGCAACAGGACTTTCTCGAGTTTGTCAATCGGTTCGCGAGATATGGGAGTTAGGAGTTAAGAGATGGTTGAGAAACCATCAAAATTTTCGCAATTCTGATGCTAGAAACGAATAACTGCAATGGCCTAGGTGAAAAGTACACACACCATTGTAATCGGGCGTTTTTCCACTTTCAGATGCAACAGGAATTTCTCGAGTTCGTCAATCCGTTCGCGAGATATGGGAGTTTGAATTTAAGGAATGGTTGAGAAACCATCAAAATTTTCGCAAGTCTGATACTCGAAACCAATAACTAAAATGGCCTAGGGGAAAAATACACATACCGTTGTAATCGGGCGCGTTTCTACTTTCAGATGCAACAGGAAGTTCTGGAATGCGTCAATCCGTTCGCGAGATATCGGAGTTTGGAGTTAAGAGATGGTTGAGAAGCCATCAAAATTTTCGCAATTCTGATGCTAGAAACGAATAACTGGAATGGACTAGGGCAAAAGTACACACACCTTTGTAATCAGGCGAGCTTCTACTTTCAGATGCAACAGGAATTTCTCGAGTTCAACAATCCGTTCGCGAGATATGGAAGTTTGAAGTTAAGGAATGGTTGAGAAACTATCAAAATTTTTGTAAGTCTGACACTCGAAACCAATAACTACTAATGCCAAAGGCAAAAATACACATACCGTTGTAATCGGGCGAGCTTCTAACTTCAGATGCAACAGGAATTTCTCGAGTTCGTCAATCGGTTCGCGAGATTTGGGAGTTAGGAGATAAGAGATGGTTGAGAAACCATCAAAATTTTCGCAATTCTGATGCTAGAAACGAATAACTGGAATGGCCTAGGGGAATAGTACACACACCTTTGGAATCGGGCGAGATTCTACTTTCAGATGCAACAGGAATTTCTCGAGTTTGTCAATCGGTTCGCGAGATATGGGAGTTCGGAGTTAAGAGATGGTTGAGAAACCATCCAAATTTTCGCAATTCTGATGCTAGAAACGAATAACTGGAATGTCCTAGGGCAAAAATACACATACCCTTGTAATCGGGCGAGTTTCTGCTTTCAGATGCAGCAGGAATTTCTCCGATTCGTCAATCGGATCGCGAGATATGGGAGTTTGAACATTAAAGAAAGGTTGAGAAACCATCAAAATTTTCGCAAGTCTGATACTCGAAACCAATAACTACAATGGCCTAGGGCAAAAAAACACATACCGTTGTAATCGGGCGAGTTTCTGCTTTCAGACGCAACAGAAATTTCTCGGATTGGTCAATCCGTTCGCGAAATATCGGTGTCTGGATTTAAGAGAAGGTTGGGAAACCATCAAAGTTTTCGCAATTCAGATGCTAGAAACGAATAACTGGAATGGCCTAGGGGGAAGTTACACACACCATTGTAATCGGGCGAGTTTCTACTTTCAGATGCAACAGGAACTTCTCGAGTTCGTCAGTCCGTTCGCGAGATATGGGAGTTTGAAGTTAAGGAATGGTTGAGAAACCATCAAAATTTTCGCAAGTCCGATACTCGAAACCAATAAGCACTCTTGCCGAGGGGAAAAATACATATACCGTTGTAATCGTGCGAGATTCTACTTTCAGATGCAAGAGGAATTTCTCGAGTTCGTCAATCCGTTCGCGAGATATGGGAGTTTGAAGTTAAGGAATGGTTGAGAAACCATCAAAATTTTCGCTGGTCTGATACTCGAAACCAATAAGCACTCTTGCCGAGGGGAAAATACATATACCGTTGTAATCGGTCGAGTTTCTACTTTCAGATGCAAGAGGAATTTCTCGAGTTCGTCAATCCGTTCGCGAGATATGGGAGTTTGAAGTTAAGGAATGGTGGAGAAACCATCAAAATTTTCGCAAGTCTGATACTCGAAACCAAAAACTGCTATGGCCTAGGGCAAAAATACACATACCATTGTAATCGGGCGAGATTATGCTTTCAGATGCAACTGGAATTTCTCGAGTTCGTCAATCCGTTCGCGAGATATGGGAGTTTGAAGTTAAGGAATGGTTGAGAAACCATCAAAATTTTCGCTGGTCTGATACTCGAAACCAATAACTGGAATGGCCTAGGGGAAAAGTACACACCCCATTGTAATCGGGCGAGTTTCTACTTTCAGATGCAACAGGAATTTCTCGAGGTCGTCAATCCGTTCGCGAGATATGGGAGTTTGAAGTTAAGGAATGGTTGAGAAACCATCAAAATTTTCGCAAGTCTGATACTCGAAACCAATAACTGCTATGGCCCAGGGCAAAAATACACATACCATTGTAATCGGGCGAGATTATGCTTTTAGATGCAACTGGAATTTCTCGAGTTGGTAATCCGTTCACGAGATATGGGAGTTTGAAGTTAAGGAGTGGTTGAGAAATCATCAAAATTTTCGCCAGTCTGATACTCAAAACCAATAACTACTATTGCCTAGGGCAAAAATAGACACACCGTTGTAATCGGGCGAGCTTCTACTTTCAGATGCAGGAGGAATTTCTCGAGTTCATCAATCCGTTCGCGAGATATGGGAGTTTGAAGTTAAGGAATGGTTGAGATACCATCAAAATTTTCGCAAGTCTGATACTCGAAACCAATAACTGCTATGGCCTAGGGCAAAAATACAAATACCATTGTAATCGCGCGAGCTTCTGCTTTCAGATGCAACAGGAATTTCTCGAGTTCGTCAATCCGTTCGCGAGATATGGGAGTTTGAAGTTAAGGAATGGTTGAGAAGCCATCAAAATTTTCGCAAGTCTGATACTCGAAACCAATAACTACTATGGCCTAGGGCAAAAATACTTATACCGTTGTAATCGGGCGAGTTTCTGCTTTCAGATGCAGCAGGAATTTCTCGAGTTCGTCAATCCGTTCGCGAGATACGGGAGTTTGAAGTTAAGGAATGGTTGAGAAATCATAAAAATTTTCGCAAGTCTGATACCCGAAACCAATAACTACTATTGCCTAGGGCAAAAATACACATACCGTTGTAATCGGGCGAGCTTCTACTTTCAGATGCAGCAGGTATTTCTCGAGTTCATCAATCCGTTCGCGAGATATGGGGATTTGAAGTTAAGGAATGGTTGAGAAACCATCAAAATTTTCGCAAGTCTGACAATCGAAACCAATAACTACTAATGCCTAGGGCAAAAATACACATACCGTTGTAATCGGGCGAGTTTCTACTTTCAGATGCAACAGGAATTTCTCGAGTTCGTCAATCCGTTCGCGAGATATGGGAGTTTGAAGTTAAGGAATGGTTGAGAAACCATCAAAATTTTCGCAAGTCTGATACTCGAAACCAATAACTGGAATGGCCTAGGGGAAAAGTACACACCCCATTGTAATCGGGCGAGTTTCTACTTTCAGATGCAATAGGAATTTCTCGAGTTCGTCAATCCGTTCGCGAGATATGGGAGTTTGAAGTTAAGGAATGGTTGAGATACCATCAAAATTTTCGCAAGTCTGATACTCGAAACCAATAACTACTAATGCCTAGGGCAAAAATACACATACCATTGTAATCGGGCGAGTTTCTGCTTTCAGATGCAACTGGAATTTCTCGAGGTCGTCAATCCGTTCGCGAGGTATGGGAGATTGAATGTAAGGAATGGTTGAGAAATCATCAAAATTTTCGCAAGTCTGATACTCGAAACCAATAACTACTATTGCGTAGGGCAAAAATACACATACCATTGTAATCGGGCGAGATTATGCTTTCTAATGCAACTGGAATTTCTCGAGTTCGTCAATCCGTTCGCGAGATATGGGAGTTTGAAATTAAGCAATGGTTGAGAAATCATCAAAATTTTCAGAAGTCTGATACCCGAAACCAATAACTACTATTGCCTAGGGCAAAAATACACATACCGGTGCAATCGGGCGATCTTCTACTTTCAGATGCAAGAGGAATTTCTCGAGTTCGTCAATCCGTTCGCGAGATATGGGAGTTTGAAGTTAAGGAATGGTGGAGAAACCATCAAAATTTTCGCAAGTCTGATACTCGAAACCAATAACTGCTATGGCCTAGGGCAAAAATACACATACCATTGTAATCGGGCGAGATTATGCTTTCTAATGCAACTGGAATTTCTCGAGTTCGTCAATCCGTTCGCGAGATATGGGAGTTTGAAGTTAAGGAATGGTTGAGAAACTGTCAAAATTGTAGTAAATCTGATACTCGAAACCATTAACTACTAATGCCTAGGGCAAAAATACACATACAATTGTAATCGGCCGAGTTTCTGCTTTCAGATGCAACTGGAATTTCTCGAGGTCGTCAATCCGTTCGCGAGATATGGGACTTTGAAGGTAAGGAATGGTTGAGAAATCATCAAAATTTTCGCAAGTCTGATACCAGAAACCAATAACTACTATTGGCTAGGGCAAAAATACACATACCATTGTAATCGGGCGAGGTTATGCTTTTAGACGTAACTGGAATTTCTCGAGTTGGTAATCCGTTCACGAGATATGGGAGTTTGAAGTTAAGGAATGGTTGAGAGATCATCAAAATTTTCGCAAGTCTGATACTCAAAACCAATAACTACTATTGCCTTGGGCAAAAATAGACATACCGTTGTAATCGGGCGAGCTTCTACTTTCAGACGCAGCAGGAATTTCTCGAGTTCATCAATCCGTTCGCGAGATATGGAGGTTTGAAGTTAAGGAATGGTTGCGAAACCATCAAACTTTTCGCAAGTCTGATACTCGAAACCAGAAACTACTAAGGGCCAAAATACACATACCGTTGTAATCGGGCGAGTTTCTACTTTCAGATGCAACAGGAATTTCCCGAGTTCGTCAATCCGTTCGCGAGATATGGGAGTTTGAAGTTAAGGAATGGTTGAGAAGCCATCAAACTTTTCGCAAGTCTGATACTCGAAACCAGAAACTACTAAGGGCCAAAATACACATACCGTTGTAATCGGGCGAGTTTCTACTTTCAGATGCAACAGGAATTTCCCGAGTTCGTCAATCCGTTCGCGAGATATGGGAGTTTGAAGTTAAGGAATGGTTGAGAAGCCATCAAAATTTTCGCAAGTCTGATACTCGAAACCAATAACTACTACGGCCTAGGGCACAAATACACATACCATTGTAATCGATCGAGCTTCTGCTTTCAGATGCAACAGGAATTTCTCGAGTTCGTCAATCCGTTCGCGAGATATGGGAGTTTGAAGTTAAGGAATGGTTGACAAACTATGAAAATTTTAGTAAGTCTGATACTCGAAATCAATAACTGCTATGGCCTAGGGCAAAAATACTTATACCGTTGTAATCGGGCGAGATTCTGTTTCAGATGCAGCAGGAATTTCTCGAGTTCGTCAATCCGTTCGCGACATATGGGGTTTTGGAGTTAAGGAATGTTTGAGAAACCATCAAAATTTTCGCAAGTCTGATACTCGAAACCAGTAACTACTATGGGCTAGGGCAAAAATACACATACCATTGTAATCGCGCGAGTTTCTGCTTTCAGATGCAACTGGAATATCTCGAGTTCGTCAATCCGTTCGCGAGATATGGGAGTTTGAATTTAAGGAATGGTTGAGAAATCATCAAAATTTGCGCAAGTCTGATACCCGAAACCAATAACTATTATTGCCTAGGGCAAAAATAGACATACCGTTGTAATCGGGCGAGCTTCTACTTTCAGATGCAGCAGGAATTTCTCGAGTTCATCAATCCGTTCGCGAGATATGGAGGTTTGAAGTTAAGGAATGGTTGCGAAACCATCAAAATTTTCGCAAGTCTGATACTCGAAACCAATAACTACTAAGGGCAAAAATACACATAGCGTTGTAATCGGGCGAGTTTCTGCTTTCAGATGCAACTGGAATTTCTCGAGTTCGACAATCCATTCGCGAGATATGGGAGTTTGAAGTTAAGGAATGGTTGAGAAACCATCAAAATTTTCGCAAGTCTGATACTCGAAACCAATAACTACTATTGCCTAGGGCAAAATACTCATACCGTTGTAATCGGGCGAGTTTCTGCTTTCAGATGCAGCAGGAATTTCTCGAGTTCGTCAATCCGTTCGCGAGATATGGGAGTTTGAAATTAAGGAATGGTTGAGAAATCATCAAAATTTTCGGAAGTCTGATACTCGAAACCAATAACTACTATTGCCTAGGGCAAAAATACACTTACCGTTGTAATCGAGCGATCTTCTACCTTCCGATGCAACAGGAATTTCTCGAGTTCGTCAATCCGTTCGCGAGATATGGGAGTTTGAAGTTAAGGAATGGTTGAGAAACCATCAAAATTTTCGCAAGTCTGATACTCGAAACCAGTAACTGCTATGGTCTAGGGCAAAAATACACATACCATTGTAATCGCGCGAGTTTCTGCTTTCAGATGCAACTGGAATATCTCGAGTTCGTCAATCCGTTCGCGAGATATGGGAGTTTGAATTTAAGGAATGGTTGAGAAATCATCAAAATTTTCGCAAGACTGATACCCGAAACCAATAACTACTATTGCCTAGGGCAAAAATAGACATACCGTTGTAATAGGGCGAGCTTCTACTTTCAGATGCAGCAGGAATTTCTCGAGTTCATCAATCCGTTCGCGAGATATGGAGGTTTGAAGTTAAGGAATGGTTGCGAAACCATCAAAATTTTCGCAAGTCTGATACTCGAAACCAATAACTACTAAGGGCAAAAATACACATAGCGTTGTAATCGGGCGAGTTTCTACTTTCAGACGCAACAGGAATTTCTCGAGTTCGTCAATCCGTTTGCGAGATATGGGAGTTTGAAGTTAATGAATGGTTGAGAAACCATCAAAATTTTCGCAAGGCTGATACTCGAAACCAATAACTACTATTGCCTAGGGCAAAAATACTCATACCGTTGTAATCGGGCGAGTTTCTGCTTTCAGATGCAGCAGGAATTTCTCGAGTTCGTCAATCCGTTCGCGAGATATGGGAGTTTGAAATTAAGGAATGGTTGAGAAATCATCAAAATTTTCGGAAGTCTGATACTCGAAACCAGTAACTACTATTGCCTAGGGCAAAAATACACTTACCGTTGTAATCGGGCGATCTTCTACCTTCCGATGCAACAGGAATTTCTCGAGTTCGTCAATCCGTTCGCGAGATATGGGAGTTTGAAGTTAAGGAATGGTTGAGAAATCATCAAAATTTTCGCAAGTCTGATACTCGAAACCAATAACTACTATTGCCTAGGGCAAAAATACGCATACCGTTGTAATCGGGCGAGTTTCTGCTTTCAGATGCAGCAGGAATTTCTCGAGTTCGTCAATCCGTTCGCGAGATATGGGAGTTTGAAATTAAGGAATGGTTGAGAAATCATCAAAATTTTCGGAAGTCTGATACCCGAAACCAATAACCACTATTGCCTAGGGCAAAAATACACATACCGTTGTAATCGGGCGATCTTCTACCTACAGATGCAACAGGAATTTCTCGAGTTCGTCAATCCGTTCGCGAGATATGGGAGTTTGAAGGTAGGGAATGGTTGAGAAATCATAAAAATTTTCGCAAGTCTGTTACTCGAAACCAATAACTACTATTGCCTAGGGCAGAAATACTCATAGCGTTGTAATCGGGCGAGTTTCTGCTTTCCGATGCAGCAGGAATTTCTCGAGTTCGTCAATCCGTTCGCGAGATATGGGAGTTGAAGTTAAGGAATGGTTGAGAAATCATCAAAATTTTCGCAAGTCTGATACCCGAAACCAATAACTACTATTGCCTAGGGCAAAAATACAAATACCGTTGTAATCGGGCGAGTTTCTACTTTCAGATGCAACAGGAATTTCTCGAGTTCGTCAATCCGTTCGCGAGATATGGGGTTTTGAAGTTAAGGAATGCTTGAGAAACCATCAAAATTTTCGCAATTCTGATACTCGAAACGAATAACTGCTATGCCCTAGGGCAAAAATACAAATACCCTTGTAATCGGGCGAGATTATGCTTTCAGATGCAACTGGAATTTCTCGAGTTGGTCATCCGTTCGCGAGATATGGGAGTTTGAAGTTAAGGAACGTTTGAGAAATCATCAAAATTTTCGCAAGCCTGATACCCGAAACCAATAACTACTATTGCCTAGGGCAAAAATACACATACCGTTGTAATCGGGCGAGCTTCTGCATTCAGATGCAGCAGGAATTTCTCGAGTTCATCAATCCGTTCGCGAGATATGGGGTTTTGAAGTTAAGGAATGTTTGAGAAACCATCAAAATTTTCGCAAGTCTGATACTCGAAACCAATAACTACTAATGCCTAGGGCAAAAATACACATACCGTTGTAATCGGGCGAGTTTCTACTTTCAGATGCAACAGGAATTTCTCGAGTTCGTCAATCCGTTCGCGAGATATGGGAGTTTGAAATTAAGGAATGGTTGAGTAGCCATCAAAATTTTCGCAAGTCTGATACTCGAAACCAGTAACTACTATGGCCTAGGGCAAAAATACACATACCATTGTAATCGCGCGAGTTTCTGCTTTCAAATGCAACTGGAATTTCTCGAGTTCGTCAATCCGTTCGCGAGATATGGGAGTTTGAATTTAAGGAATGGTTGAGAAATCATCAATATTTTCGCAAGTCTGATACTCGAAACCAATAACAACTATTGCCTAGGGCAAAAATACACATACCGTTGTAATCGGGCGAGATTCTACTCTCAGATGCAGCAGGAATTTCTCGAATTCGTCAATCCGTTCGCGAGATTTGGGGGTTTGAAGTTAAGGAGTGGTTGAGAAACTATCAAAATTTTCGCTGGTCTGATACTCGAAACCAATAACTGGAATGGCCTAGGGGAATTGTACACATACCATTGTAATCGGACGAGTTTCTGCTTTCAGATGCAACAGGAATTTCTCTAGTTCGTCAATCCGTTCGCGAGGAATGGGAGTTTGAAGTTAAGGAATGGTTGAGAAACCATCAAAAATTTTCGCAAGTCTGATACTCGAAACCAATAACTGCTATGGCCTAGGGCAAAAATGGAAATACCGTTGTAATCGGGCGAGATTATGCTTTCAGATGCAACTGGAATTTCTCGAGTTGGTAATCCGTTCGCGAGATATGGGAGTTTGAAGTTAAGGAATGGTTGAGAAATCATCAAAATTTGCGCAAGTCTGATACCCGAAACCAATAACTACTATTGCCCAGGGCAAAAATAGACATACCGTTGTAATCGAGCGAGCTTCTACTTTCAGATGCAGCAGGAATTTCTCGAGTTCATCAATCCGTTCGCGAGATATGGAGGTTTGAAGTTAAGGAGTGGTTGCGAAACCATCAAAATTTTCGCAAGTCTGATACTCGAAACCAATAACTACTAAGGGCAAAAATACACATAGCGTTGTAATCGGGCGAGTTTCTACTTTCAGACGCAACAGGAATTTCTCGAGTTCGTCAATCCGTTTGCGAGATATGGGAGTTTGAATTTAATGAATGGTTGAGAAACCATCAAAATTTTCGCAAGGCTGATACTCGAAACCAATAACTAGTATTGCCTAGGGCAAAAATACACATACCGTTGTAATCGGGCGAGTTTCTGCTTTCAGATGCAACTGGAATTTCTCGAGTTCGACAATCCGTTCGCGAGATATGGGAGTTTGAAGTTAAGGAATGGTTGAGAAACCATCAAAATTTTCGCAAGTCTGATACTCGAAACCAATAACTACTATTGCCTAGGGCAAAAATACTCATACCGTTGTAATCGGGCGAGTTTCTGCTCAGATGCAGCAGGAATTTCTCGAGTTCGTCAATCCGTTCGCGAGATATGGGAGTTTGAAATTAAGGAATGGTTGAGAAATCATCAAAATTTTCGGAAGTCTGATACCCGAAACCAATAACCACTATTGCCTAGGGCAAAAATACACATACCGTTGTAATCGGGCGATCTTCTACCTACAGATGCAACAGGAATTTCTCGAGTTCGTCAATCCGTTCGCGAGATATGGGAGTTTGAAGGTAAGGAATGGTTGAGAAATCATAAAAATTTTCGCAAGCCTGATACCCGAAAGCAATAACTACTATTGCCTAGGGCAAAAATACACATACCGTTGTAATCGGGCGAGCTTCTGCATTCAGATGCAGCAGGAATTTCTCGAGTTCATCAATCCGTTCGCGAGATATGGGGTTTTGAAGTTAAGGAATGGTTGAGAAACCATCAAAATTTTCGCAAGTCTGATACTCGAAACCAATAACTGCTATGGTCTAGGGCAAAAATACACATAGCGTTGTAATCGGGCGAGTTTCTACTTTCCGACGCAACAGGAATTTCTCGAGTTCGTCAATCCGTTTGCGAGATATGGGAGTTTGAATTTAATGAATGGTTGAGAAACCATCAAAATTTTCGCAAGGCTGATACTCGAAACCAATAACTAGTATTGCCTAGGGCAAAAATACACATACCGTTGTAATCGGGCGATCTTCTACCTTCCGATGCAACAGGAATTTCTCGAGTTCGTCAATCCGTTCGCGAGATATGGGAGTTTGAAGTTAAGGAATGGTTGAGAAACCATCAAAATTTTCGCAAGTCTGATACTCGAAACCAATAACTGCTATGGTCTAGGGCAAAAATACACATACCATTGTAATCGGGCGAGATTATGCTTTTAGATGCAACTGAAATTTCTCGAGTTGGTAATCCGTTCGCGAGATATGGGAGTTTGAAGTTAAGGAATGGTTGAGAAACTATCAAAATTTTAGTAAGTCTGATACTCGAAACCATTAACTACTAATGCTTAGGGCAAAAATACACATACAATTGTAATCGGCCGAGTTTCTGCTTTCAGATGCAACTGGAATTTCTCGAGGTCGTCAATCCGTTCGCGAGATATGGGACTTTGAATGTAAGGAATGGTTGAGAAATCATCAAAATTTTCGCAAGTCTGATACCCGAAACCAATAACTACTATTGGCTAGGGCAAAAATACACATACCATTGTAATCAGGCGAGATTATGCTTTTAGACGCAACTGGAATTTCTCGAGTTGGTAATCCGTTCACGAGATATGGGAGTTTGAAGTTAAGGAATGGTTGAGAGATCATCAAAATTTTCGCAAGTCTGATACTCAAAACCAATAACTACTATTGCCTTGGGCAAAAATAGACATACCGTTGTAATCGGGCGAGCTTCTACTTTCAGACGCAGCAGGAATTTCTCGAGTTCATCAATCCGTTCGCGAGATATGGAGGTTTGAAGTTAAGGAATGGTTGCGAAACCATCAAACTTTTCGCAAGTCTGATACTCGAAACCAGAAACTACTAAGGGCCAAAATACACATACCGTTGTAATCGGGCGAGTTTCTACTTTCAGATGCAACAGGAATTTCCCGAGTTCGTCAATCCGTTCGCGAGATATGGGAGTTTGAAGTTAAGGAATGGTTGAGAAGCCATCAAAATTTTCGCAAGTCTGATACTCGAAACCAATAACTACTACGGCCTAGGGCACAAATACACATACCATTGTAATCGATCGAGCTTCTGCTTTCAGATGCAACAGGAATTTCTCGAGTTCGTCAATCCGTTCGCGAGATATGGGAGTTTGAAGTTAAGGAATGGTTGACAAACTATGAAAATTTTAGTAAGTCTGATACTCGAAATCAATAACTGCTATGGCCTAGGGCAAAAATACTTATACCGTTGTAATTGGGCGAGATTCTGTTTCAGATGCAGCCGGAATTTCTCGAGTTCGTCAATCCGTTCGCGACATATGGGGTTTTGGAGTTAAGGAATGTTTGAGAAACCATCAAAATTTTCGCAAGTCTGATACTCGAAACCAGTAACTACTATGGGCTAGGGCAAAAATACACATACCATTGTAATCGCGCGAGTTTCTGCTTTCAGATGCAACTGGAATATCTCGAGTTCGTCAATCCGTTCGCGAGATATGGGAGTTTGAATTTAAGGAATGGTTGAGAAATCATCAAAATTTGCGCAAGTCTGATACCCGAAACCAATAACTATTATTGCCTAGGGCAAAAATAGACATACCGTTGTAATCGGGCGAGCTTCTACTTTCAGATGCAGCAGGAATTTCTCGAGTTCATCAATCCGTTCGCGAGATATGGAGGTTTGAAGTTAAGGAATGGTTGCGAAACCATCAAAATTTTCGCAAGTCTGATACTCGAAACCAATAACTACTAAGGGCAAAAATACACATAGCGTTGTAATCGGGCGAGTTTCTGCTTTCAGATGCAACTGGAATTTCTCGAGTTCGACAATCCATTCGCGAGATATGGGAGTTTGAATTTAAGGAATGGTTGAGAAATCATCAAAATTTTCGCAAGACTGATACCCGAAACCAATAACTACTATTGCCTAGGGCAAAAATAGACATACCGTTGTAATAGGGCGAGCTTCTACTTTCAGATGCAGCAGGAATTTCTCGAGTTCATCAATCCGTTCGCGAGATGTGGAGGTTTGAAGTTAAGGAATGGTTGCGAAACCATCAAAATTTTCGCAAGTCTGATACTCGAAACCAATAACTACTAAGGGCAAAAATACACATAGCGTTGTAATCGGGCGAGTTTCTACTTTCAGACGCAACAGGAATTTCTCGAGTTCGTCAATCCGTTTGCGAGATATGGGAGTTTGAAGTTAATGAATGGTTGAGAAACCATCAAAATTTTCGCAAGGCTGATACTCGAAACCAATAACTACTATTGCCTAGGGCAAAAATACTCATACCGTTGTAATCGGGCGAGTTTCTGCTTTCAGATGCAGCAGGAATTTCTCGAGTTCGTCAATCCGTTCGCGAGATATGGGAGTTTGAAATTAAGGAATGGTTGAGAAATCATCAAAATTTTCGGAAGTCTGATACTCGAAACCAGTAACTACTATTGCCTAGGGCAAAAATACACTTACCGTTGTAATCGGGCGATCTTCTACCTTCCGATGCAACAGGAATTTCTCGAGTTCGTCAATCCGTTCGCGAGATATGGGAGTTTGAAGTTAAGGAATGGTTGAGAAATCATCAAAATTTTCGCAAGTCTGATACTCGAAACCAATAACTACTATTGCCTAGGGAAAAATACGCATACCGTAGTAATCGGGCGAGTTTCTGCTTTCAGATGCAGCAGGAATTTCTCGAGTTCGTCAATCCGTTCGCGAGATATGGGAGTTTGAAATTAAGGAATGGTTGAGAAATCATCAAAATTTTCGGAAGTCTGATACCCGAAACCAATAACCACTATTGCCTAGGGCAAAAATACACATACCGTTGTAATCGGGCGATCTTCTACCTACAGATGCAACAGGAATTTCTCGAGTTCGTCAATCCGTTCGCGAGATATGGGAGTTTGAAGGTAGGGAATGGTTGAGAAATCATAAAAATTTTCGCAAGTCTGTTACTCGAAACCAATAACTACTATTGCCTAGGGCAGAAATACTCATAGCGTTGTAATCGGGCGAGTTTCTGCTTTCCGATGCAGCAGGAATTTCTCGAGTTCGTCAATCCGTTCGCGAGATATGGGAGTTGAAGTTAAGGAATGGTTGAGAAATCATCAAAATTTTCGCAAGTCTGATACCCGAAACCAATAACTACTATTGCCTAGGGCAAAAATACAAATACCGTTGTAATCGGGCGAGTTTCTACTTTCAGATGCAACAGGAATTTCTCGAGTTCGTCAATCCGTTCGCGAGATATGGGGTTTTGAAGTTAAGGAATGCTTGAGAAACCATCAAAATTTTCGCAATTCTGATACTCGAAACGAATAACTGCTATGCCCTAGGGCAAAAATACAAATACCCTTGTAATCGGGCGAGATTATGCTTTCAGATGCAACTGGAATTTCTCGAGTTGGTCATCCGTTCGCGAGATATGGGAGTTTGAAGTTAAGGAACGTTTGAGAAATCATCAAAATTTTCGCAAGCCTGATACCCGAAACCAATAACTACTATTGCCTAGGGCAAAAATACACATACCGTTGTAATCGGGCGAGCTTCTGCATTCAGATGCAGCAGGAATTTCTCGAGTTCATCAATCCGTTCGCGAGATATGGGGTTTTGAAGTTAAGGAATGTTTGAGAAACCATCAAAATTTTCGCAAGTCTGATACTCGAAACCAATAACTACTAATGCCTAGGGCAAAAATACACATACCGTTGTAATCGGGCGAGTTTCTACTTTCAGATGCAACAGGAATTTCTCGAGTTCGTCAATCCGTTCGCGAGATATGGGAGTTTGAAATTAAGGAATGGTTGAGTAGCCATCAAAATTTTCGCAAGTCTGATACTCGAAACCAGTAACTACTATGGCCTAGGGCAAAAATACACATACCATTGTAATCGCGCGAGTTTCTGCTTTCAAATGCAACTGGAATTTCTCGAGTTCGTCAATCCGTTCGCGAGATATGGGAGTTTGAATTTAAGGAATGGTTGAGAAATCATCAATATTTTCGCAAGTCTGATACTCGAAACCAATAACAACTATTGCCTAGGGCAAAAATACACATACCGTTGTAATCGGGCGAGATTCTACTCTCAGATGCAGCAGGAATTTCTCGAATTCGTCAATCCGTTCGCGAGATTTGGGGGTTTGAAGTTAAGGAGTGGTTGAGAAACTATCAAAATTTTCGCTGGTCTGATACTCGAAACCAATAACTGGAATGGCCTAGGGGAATTGTACACATACCATTGTAATCGGACGAGTTTCTGCTTTCAGATGCAACAGGAATTTCTCTAGTTCGTCAATCCGTTCGCGAGGAATGGGAGTTTGAAGTTAAGGAATGGTTGAGAAACCATCAAAAATTTTCGCAAGTCTGATACTCGAAACCAATAACTGCTATGGCCTAGGGCAAAAATGGAAATACCGTTGTAATCGGGCGAGATTATGCTTTCAGATGCAACTGGAATTTCTCGAGTTGGTAATCCGTTCGCGAGATATGGGAGTTTGAATTTAAGGAGTGGTTGAGAAACTATCAAAATTTTCGCTGGTCTGATACTCGAAACCAATAACTGGAATGGCCTAGGGGAATTGTACACATACCATTGTAATCGGACGAGTTTCTGCTTTCAGATGCAACAGGAATTTCTCTAGTTCGTCAATCCGTTCGCGAGGTATGGGAGTTTGAAGTTAAGGAATGGTTGAGAAACCATCAAAATTTTCGCAAGTCTGATACTCGAAACCAATAACTGCTATGGCCTAGGGCAAAAATACAAATACCGTTGTAATCGGGCGAGATTATGCTTTCAGATGCAACTGGAATTTCTCGAGTTGGTAATCCGTTCGCGAGATATGGG
Organism: Ptiloglossa arizonensis; assembly: GCF_051014685.1. Taxonomy (NCBI): domain Eukaryota; kingdom Metazoa; phylum Arthropoda; class Insecta; order Hymenoptera; family Colletidae; genus Ptiloglossa; species Ptiloglossa arizonensis. Next base: position 600,912 of record NW_027478401.1, on the reverse strand, counting down.
AGTTTGAAGTTAAGGAATGGTTGAGAAATCATCAAAATTTCCGCAAGTCTGATACCCGAAACCAATAACTACTATTGCCTAGGGCAAAAATAGACATACCGTTGTAATCGGGCGAGCTTCTACTTTCAGATGCAGCAGGAATTTCTCGAGTTCATCAATCCGTTCGCGAGATATGGAGGTTTGAAGTTAAGGAATGGTTGCGAAACCATCAAAATTTTCGCAAGTCTGATACTCGAAACCAATAACTACTAAGGGCAAAAATACACATAGCGTTGTAATCGGGCGAGTTTCTACTTTCAGACGCAACAGGAATTTCTCGAGTTCGTCAATCCGTTTGCGAGATATGGGAGTTTGAAGTTAATGAATGGTTGAGAAACCATCAAAATTTTCGCAAGGCTGATACTCGAAACCAATCACTAGTATTGCCTAGGGCAAAAATACACATACCGTTGTAATCGGGCGAGTTACTGCTTTCAGATGCAACTGGAATTTCTCGAGTTCGACAATCCGTTCGCGAGATATGGGAGTTTGAAGTTAAGGAATGGTTGAGAAACCATCAAAATTTTCGCAAGTCTGATACCCGAAACCAATAACTGCTATGGCCTAGGGCAAAAATACAAATACCGTTGTAATCGGGCGAGTTTCTGCTTTCAGATGCAACTGGAATTTCTCGAGTTGGTAATCCGTTCGCGAGATATGGGAGTTTGAAGTTAAGGAATGGTTGAGAAATCATCAAAATTTTCGGAAGTCTGATACTCGAAACCAGTAACTACTATTGCCTAGGGCAAAAATACACTTACCGTTGTAATCGGGCGATCTTCTACCTTCCGATGCAACAGGAATTTCTCGAGTTCGTCAATCCGTTCGCGAGATATGGGAGTTTGAAGTTAAGGAATGGTTGAGAAACCATCAAAATTTTCGCAAGTCTGATACTCGAAACCAATAACTGCTATGGTCTAGGGCAAAAATACACATACCGTTGTAATCGCGCGAGTTTCTGCTTTCAGATGCAACTGGAATTTCTCGAGTTCGACAATCCGTTCGCGAGATATGGGAGTTTGAAGTTAAGGAATGGTTGAGAAACCATCAAAATTTTCGCAAGTCTGATACTCGAAACCAATAACTACTATTGCCTAGGGCAAAAATACACTTACCGTTGTAATCGGGCGATCTTCTACCTTCCGATGCAACAGGAATTTCTCGAGTTCGTCAATCCGTTCGCGAGATATGGGAGTTTGAAGTTAAGGAATGGTTGAGAAACCATCAAAATTTTCGCAAGGCTGATACTCGAAACCAATAACTAGTATTGCCAAGGGCAAAAATACACATACCGTTGTAATCGGGCGAGTTTCTGCTTTCAGATGCAACTGGAATTTCTCGAGTTCGACAATCCGTTCGCGAGATATGGGAGTTTGAAGTTAAGGAATGGTTGAGAAACCATCAAAATTTTCGCAAGTCTGATACTCGAAACCAATAACTACTATTGCCTAGGGCAAAAATACTCATACCGTTGTAATCGGGCGAGTTTCTGCTCAGATGCAGCAGGAATTTCTCGAGTTCGTCAATCCGTTCGCGAGATATGGGAGTTTGAAATTAAGGAATGGTTGAGAAATCATCAAAATTTTCGGAAGTCTGATACCCGAAACCAATAACCACTATTGCCTAGGGCAAAAATACACATACCGTTGTAATCGGGCGATCTTCTACCTACAGATGCAACAGGAATTTCTCGAGTTCGTCAATCCGTTCGCGAGATATGGGAGTTTGAAGGTAAGGAATGGTTGAGAAATCATAAAAATTTTCGCAAGCCTGATACCCGAAAGCAATAACTACTATTGCCTAGGGCAAAAATACACATACCGTTGTAATCGGGCGAGCTTCTGCATTCAGATGCAGCAGGAATTTCTCGAGTTCATCAATCCGTTCGCGAGATATGGGGTTTTGAAGTTAAGGAATGGTTGAGAAACCATCAAAATTTTCGCAAGTCTGATACTCGAAACCAATAACTGCTATGGTCTAGGGCAAAAATACACATAGCGTTGTAATCGGGCGAGTTTCTACTTTCCGACGCAACAGGAATTTCTCGAGTTCGTCAATCCGTTTGCGAGATATGGGAGTTTGAATTTAATGAATGGTTGAGAAACCATCAAAATTTTCGCAAGGCTGATACTCGAAACCAATAACTAGTATTGCCTAGGGCAAAAATACACATACCGTTGTAATCGGGCGATCTTCTACCTTCCGATGCAACAGGAATTTCTCGAGTTCGTCAATCCGTTCGCGAGATATGGGAGTTTGAAGTTAAGGAATGGTTGAGAAACCATCAAAATTTTCGCAAGTCTGATACTCGAAACCAATAACTGCTATGGTCTAGGGCAAAAATACACATACCATTGTAATCGGGCGAGATTATGCTTTTAGATGCAACTGAAATTTCTCGAGTTGGTAATCCGTTCGCGAGATATGGGAGTTTGAAGTTAAGGAATGGTTGAGAAATCATCAAAATTTTCGGAAGTCTGATACTCGAAACCAATAACTACTAATGCCTAGGGCAAAAATACACATACCGTTGTAATCGGGCGAGTTTCTACTTTCAGATGCAACAGGAATTTCTCGAGTGCGTCAATCCGTTCGCGAGATATGGGAGTTTGAAATTAAGGAATGGTTGAGTAGCCATCAAAATTTTCGCAAGTCTGATACTCGAAACCAGTAACTACTATGGCCTAGGGCAAAAATACACATACCATTGTAATCGCGCGAGTTTCTGCTTTCAGATGCAACTGGAATTTCTCGAGTGCGTCAATCCGTTCGCGAGATATGGGAGTTTGAAATTAAGGAATGGTTGAGTAGCCATCAAAATTTTCGCAAGTCTGATACTCGAAACCAGTAACTACTATGGCCTAGGGCAAAAATACACATACCATTGTAATCGCGCGAGTTTCTGCTTTCAGATGCAACTGGAATTTCTCGAGTTCGTCAATCCGTTCGCGAGATATGGGAGTTTGAATTTAAGGAATGGTTGAGAAATCATCAATATTTTCGCAAGTCTGATACTCGAAACCAATAACTACTATTGCCTAGGGCAAAAATACACATACCGTTGTAATCGGGCGAGATTCTACTTTCAGATGCAGCAGGAATTTCTCGAATTCGTCAATCCGTTCGCGAGATTTGGGGGTTTGAAGTTAAGGAGTGGTTGAGAAACTATCAAAATTTTCGCTGGTCTGATACTCGAAACCAATAACTGGAATGGCCTAGGGGAATAGTACACATACCATTGTAATCGGACGAGATTCTGCTTTCAGATGCAACAGGAATTTCTCTAGTTCGTCAATCCGTTCGCGAGGTATGGGAGTTTGAAGTTAAGGAATGGTTGAGAAACCATCAAAATTTTCGCAAGTCTGATACTCGAAACCAATAACTGCTATGGCCTAGGGCAAAAATACAAATACCGTTGTAATCGGGCGAGATTATGCTTTCAAATGCAACTGGAATTTCTCGAGTTGGTCATCCGTTCGCGAGATATGGGAGTTTGAAGTTAAGGAACGTTTGAGAAATCATCAAAATTTTCGCAAGCCTGATACCCGAAACCAATAACTACTATTGCCTAGGGCAAAAATACACATACCGTTGTAATCGGGCGAGCTTCTGCATTCAGATGCAGCAGGAATTTCTCGAGTTCATCAATCCGTTCGCGAGATATGGGGTTTTGAAGTTAAGGAATGTTTGAGAAACCATCAAAATTTTCGCAAGTCTGATACCCGAAACCAATAACTACTATTGCCTAGGGCAAAAATAGACATACCGTTGTAATCGGGCGAGCTTCTACTTTCAGATGCAGCAGGAATTTCTCGAGTTCATCAATCCGTTCGCGAGATATGGAGGTTTGAAGTTAAGGAATGGTTGCGAAACCATCAAAATTTTCGCAAGTCTGATACTCGAAACCAATAACTACTAAGGGCAAAAATACACATAGCGTTGTAATCGGGCGAGTTTCTACTTTCAGACGCAACAGGAATTTCTCGAGTTCGTCAATCCGTTTGCGAGATATGGGAGTTTGAAGTTAATGAATGGTTGAGAAACCATCAAAATTTTCGCAGGGCTGATACTCGAAACCAATAACTAGTATTGCCTAGGGCAAAAATACACATACCGTTGTAATCGAGCGAGTTACTGCTTTCAGATGCAACTGGAATTTCTCGAGTTCGACAATCCGTTCGCGAGATATGGGTGTTTGAAGTTAAGGAATGGTTGAGAAACCATCAAAATTTTCGCAAGTCTGATACTCGAAACCAATAACTACTATTGCCTAGGGCAAAAATACTCATACCGTTGTAATCGGGCGACCTTCTACCTTCAGATGCAACTGGAATTTCTCTAGTTCGTCAATCCGTTCGCGAGATATGGGAGTTTGAAATTAAGGAATGGTTGAGAAATCATCAAAATTTTCGGAAGTCTGATACCCGAAACCATTAACCACTATTGCCTAGGACAAAAATACACATACCGTTGTAATCGGGCGATCTTCTACCTACAGATGCAACAGGAATTTCTCGAGTTCGTCAATCCGTTCGCGAGATATGGGAGTTTGAAGGTAAGGAATGGTTGAGAAATCATAAAAATTTTCGCAAGTCTGTTACTCGAAACCAATAACTACTATTGCCTAGGGCAGAAATACTCATAGCGTTGTAATCGGGCGAGTTTCTGCTTTCCGATGCAGCAGGAATTTCTCGAGTTCGTCAATCCGTTCGCGAGATATGGGAGTTTGAATTTAAGGAATGGTTGAGAAATCATCAAAATTTTCGCAAGACTGATACCCGAAACCAATAACTACTATTGCCTAGGGCAAAAATACACATACCGTTGTAATCGGGCGAGCTTCTACTTTCAGATGCAGCAGGAATTTCTCGAGTTCATCAATCCGTTCGCGAGATATGGGGTTTTGAAGTTAAGGAATGCTTGAGAAACCATCAAAATTTTCGCAATTCTGATACTCGAAACGAATAACTGCTATGCCCTAGGGCAAAAATACAAATACCGTTGTAATCGGGCGAGATTATGCTTTCAGATGCAACTGGAATTTCTCGAGTTGGTCATCCGTTCGCGAGATATGGGAGTTTGAAGTTAAGGAACGTTTGAGAAATCATCAAAATTTTCGCAAGCCTGATACCCGAAACCAATAACTACTATTGCCTAGGGCAAAAATACACATACCGTTGTAATCGGGCGAGCTTCTGCATTCAGATGCAGCAGGAATTTCTCGAGTTCATCAATCCGTTCGCGAGATATGGGGTTTTGAAGTTAAGGAATGTTTGAGAAACCATCAAAATTTTCGCAAGTCTGATACTCGAAACCAATAATTACTAATGCCTAGGGCAAAAATACACATACCGTTGTAATCGGGCGAGTTTCTACTTTCAGATGCAACAGGAATTTCTCGAGTTCGTCAATCCGTTCGCGAGATATGGGAGTTTGAATTTAAGGAATGGTTGAGAAATCATCAATATTTTCGCAAGTCTGATACTCGAAACCAATAACTACTATTGCCTAGGGCAAAAATACACATACCGTTGTAATCGGGCGAGATTCTACTTTCAGATGCAGCAGGAATTTCTCGAATTCGTCAATCCGTTCGCGAGATTTGGGGGTTTGAAGTTAAGGAGTGGTTGAGAAACTATCAAAATTTTCGCTGGTCTGATACTCGAAACCAATAACTGGAATGGCCTAGGGGAATAGTACACATACCATTGTAATCGGACGAGTTTCTGCTTTCAGATGCAACAGGAATTTCTCTAGTTCGTCAATCCGTTCGCGAGGTATGGGAGTTTGAAGTTAAGGAATGGTTGAGAAACCATCAAAATTTTCGCAAGTCTGATACTCGAAACCAATAACTGCTATGGCCTAGGGCAAAAATACAAATACCGTTGTAATCGGGCGAGATTATGCTTTCAGATGCAACTGGAATTTCTCGAGTTGGTAATCCGTTCGCGAGATATGGGAGTTTGAAGTTAAGGAATGGTTGAGAAATCATCAAAATTTGCGCAAGTCTGATACCCGAAACCAATAACTACTATTGCCTAGGGCAAAAATAGACATACCGTTGTAATCGGGCGAGCTTCTACTTTCAGATGCAGCAGGAATTTCTCGAGTTCATCAATCCGTTCGCGAGATATGGAGGTTTGAAGTTAAGGAATGGTTGCGAAACCATCAAAATGTTCGCAAGTCTGATACTCGAAACCAATAACTACTAAGGGCAAAAATACACATACTGTTGTAATCGGGCGATTTTCTACTTTCAGATGCAACAGGAATTTCTCGAGTTCGTCAATCCGTTTGCGAGATATGGGAGTTTGAAGTTAAGGAATGGTTGAGAAACTATCAAAATTTTAGGAAGTTTGATTCTCGAAACCAATAACTGCTATGGCCTAGTGCAAAAATACACATACCATTGCAATCGGGCGAGTTTCTGCTTTCAGATGCAACTGGAATTTCTCGAGTCGTCAATCCGTTCACGAGATATGGGAGTTTGAAGTTAAGGAATGGTTGTGATATCATCAAAATTTTCGCAAGTCTGATACTCGAAAACAGTAGCTACTATTGCCTAGGGCAAAAATACTCATACCGTTGTAATCGGGCGAGTTTCTGCTTTCAGATGCAGCAGGAATTTCTCGAGTTCATCAATCCGTTCGCGAGATATGGGGGTTCGAAGTTAAGGAATGGTTGAGAAACCATCAAAATTTTCGCAAGTCTAATACTCGAAACCAATAACTACTATTGTCTATGGCAAAAATACCCATACCGTTGTAATTGGGCGAGTTTCTGCTTTCAGATGCAGCTGGAATTTCTGGAGTTCGTGAAACCGTTCGCGAGATATGGGAGTTTGAAGTTAAGGAATGGTTGAGAAACCATCAAAATTTTCGCTGGTCTGATACTCGAAACCAATAACTGGAATGGCCTAGGGGAAAAGTACACATACCACTGTAATAGAGCGCGGTTCTGCTCTCAGATGCCACTGGAATTTCTCTAGTTCGTCAATCCGTTCGCGAGATATGGGAGTTTGAAGTTAAGGAATGGTTGAGAAATCATCAAAATTTTCGCAAGTCAGATACCCGAAACCAATAACTACTATTGCCTAGGGCAAAAATACACATACCGTTGTAATCGGGCGAGCTTCTACTTTCAGATGCAGCAGGAATTTGTAGAGTTCATCAATCCGTTCGCGAGATATTGGAGTTTGAATTTAAGGAATGGTTGAGAAAACATCAAAATTTTCGCAAGACTGATACTCGAAACCAATAACTACTAATGCCTAGGGGAAAAATACACATACCATTGTAATCGCGCGAGTTGCTGCTTTCAGATGCAACTGGAATTTCTCGAGTTCGTCAATCCGTTCGCGAGATATGGGAGTTTGAAGTTAAGGAATGCTTGAGAAACCATCAAAATTTTCGCAATTCTGATACTCGAAACGAATAACTGCTATGCCCTAGGGCAAAAATACAAATACCGCTGTAATCGGGCGAGATTATGCTTTCAGATGCAACTGGAATTTCTCGAGTTGGTCATCCGTTCGCGAGATATGGGAGTTTGAAGTTAAGGAATGTTTGAGAAATCATCAAAATTTTCGCAAGCCTGATACCCGAAACCAATAACTACTATTGCCTAGGGCAAAAATACACATACCGTTGTAATCGGGCGAGCTTCTACTTTCAGATGCAGCAGGAATTTGTCGAGTTCGTCAATCCGTTCGCGAGATTTGGGGGTTTGAAGTTAAGGAATGTTTGAGAAACCATCAAAATTTTCGCAAGTCTGATACTCGAAACCAATAACTACTAATGCCTAGGGCAAAAATACACATACCGTTGTAATCGGGCGAGTTTCTACTTTCAGATGCAACAGGAATTTCTCGAATTCGTCAATCCGTTCGCGAGATTTGGGGGTTTGAAGTTAAGGAGTGGTTGAGAAACTATCAAAATTTTCGCTGGTCTGATACCCGAAACCAATAACTGGAATGGCCTAGGGGAATAGTACACATGCCATTGTAATCGGACGAGTTTCTGCTTTCAGATGCAACAGGAATTTCTCTAGTTCGTCAATCCGTTCGCGAGGTATGGGAGTTTGAAGTTAAGGAATGTTTGAGAAACCATCAAAATTTTCGCAAGTCTGATACTCGAAACCAATAACTACTAATGCCTAGGGCAAAAATACACATACCGTTGTAATCGGGCGAGTTTCTACTTTCAGATGCAACAGGAATTTCTCGAGTTCGTCAATCCGTTCGCGAGATATGGGAGTTTGAAATTAAGGAATGGTTGAGTAGCCATCAAAATTTTCGCAAGTCTGATACTCGAAACCAGTAACTACTATGGCCTAGGGCAAAAATACACATACCATTGTAATCGCGCGAGTTTCTGCTTTCAGATGCAACTGGAATTTCTCGAGTTCGTCAATCCGTTCGCGAGATATGGGAGTTTGAATTTAAGGAATGGTTAAGAAATCATCAATATTTTCGCAAGTCTGATACTCGAAACCAATAACTACTATTGCCTAGGGCAAAAATACACATACCGTTGTAATCGGGCGAGATTCTACTTTCAGATGCAGCAGGAATTTCTCGAATTCGTCAATCCGTTCGCGAGATTTGGGGGTTTGAAGTTAAGGAGTGGTTGAGAAACTATCAAAATTTTCGCTGGTCTGATACTCGAAACCAATAACTGGAATGGCCTAGGGGAATAGTACACATACCATTGTAATCGGACGAGTTTCTGCTTTCAGATGCAACAGGAATTTCTCTAGTTCGTCAATCCGTTCGCGAGGTATGGGAGTTTGAAGTTAAGGAATGGTTGAGAAACCATCAAAATTTTCGCAAGTCTGATACTCGAAACCAATAACTGCTATGGCCTAGGGCAAAAATACAAATACCGTTGTAATCGGGCGAGATTATGCTTTCAGATGCAACTGGAATTTCTCGAGTTGGTAATCCGTTCGCGAGATATGGGAGTTTGAAGTTAAGGAATGGTTGAGAAATCATCAAAATTTGCGCAAGTCTGATACCCGAAACCAATAACTACTATTGCCTAGGGCAAAAATAGACATACCGTTGTAATCGGGCGAGCTTCTACTTTCAGATGCAGCAGGAATTTCTCGAGTTCATCAATCCGTTCGCGAGATATGGAGGTTTGAAGTTAAGGAATGGTTGCGAAACCATCAAAATGTTCGCAAGTCTGATACTCGAAACCAATAACTACTAAGGGCAAAAATACACATACCGTTGTAATCGGGCGATTTTCTACTTTCAGATGCAACAGGAATTTCTCGAGTTCGTCAATCCGTTCGCGAGATATGGGGGTTCGAAGTTAAGGAATGGTTGAGAAACCATCAAAATTTTCCCAAGTCTAATACTCGAAACCAATAACTACTATTGTCTATGGCAAAAATACCCATACCGTTGTAATTGGGCGAGTTTCTGCTTTCAGATGCAGCTGGAATTTCTGGAGTTCGTGAAACCGTTCGCGAGATATGGGAGTTTGAAGTTAAGGAATGGTTGAGAAACCATCAAAATTTTCGCTGGTCTGATACTCGAAACCAATAACTGGAATGGCCTAGGGGAAAAGTACACATACCACTGTAATAGGGCGAGGTTCTGCTCTCAGATGCCACTGGAATTTCTCTAGTTCGTCAATCCGTTCGCGAGATATGGGAGTTTGAAGTTAAGGAATGCTTGAGAAACCATCAAAATTTTCGCAATTCTGATACTCGAAACGAATAACTGCTATGCCCTAGGGCAAAAATACAAATACCGCTGTAATCGGGCGAGATTATGCTTTCAGATGCAACTGGAATTTCTCGAGTTGGTCATCCGGTCGCGAGATATGGGAGTTTGAAGTTAAGGAATGTTTGAGAAATCATCAAAATTTTCGCAAGCCTGATACCCGAAACCAATAACTACTATTGCCTAGGGCAAAAATACAAATACCGTTGTAATCGGGCGATCTTCTACCTTCAGATGCAACAGGAATTTCTCGAGTTCGTCAATCCGTTCGCGAGATATGGGAGTTTGAAGTTAAGGAATGGTTGAGAAACCATTAAAATTTTCGCAAGTCTGATACTCGAAAACAATAGCTACTATTGCCTAGGGCAAAAATACACATACCGTTGTAATCGGGCGAGCTTCTACTTTCAGATGCAGCAGGAATTTGTCGAGTTCGTCAATCCGTTCGCGAGATATGGAGGTTTGAAGTTAAGGAATGGTTGCGAAACCATCAAAATTTTCGCAAGTCTGATACTCGAAACCAATAACTACTAAGGGCAAAAATACACATACCGTTGTAATCGGGCGAGTTTCTACTTTCAGACGCAACAGGAATTTCTCGAGTTCGTCAATCCGTTTGCGAGATATGGTAGTTTGAAGTTAATGAATGGTTGAGAAATCATCAAAATTTGCGCAAGTCTGATACCCGAAACCAATAACTACTATTGCCTAGGGCAAAAATACAAATACCGTTGTAATCGGGCGATCTTCTACCTTCAGATGCAACAGGAATTTCTCGAGTTCGTCAATCCGTTCGCGAGATATGGGAGTTTGAAGTTAAGGAATGGTTGAGAAACCATTAAAATTTTCGCTGGTCTGATACTTGAAACCAATAACTGGAATGGCCTAGGGGAAAAGTACAAATACCATTGTAATCGGGCGAGATTATGCTTTCAGATGCAACTGGGGTTTCTCGAGTTGGTAATCCGTTCGCGAGATATGGGAGTTTGTAGTTAAGGAATGGTAGAGACCATCAAAATTTTCGCAAGGCTGATACTCGAAACCAATAACTAGTATTGCCCAGGGCAAAAATACACAATCCGTTGCAATCGGGCGAGTTTCTGCTTTCAGATGCAACTGGAATTTCTCGAGTTCGACAATCCGTTCGCGAGATATGGGAGTTTGAAGTTAAGGAATGGTTGAGAAACCATCAAAATTTTCGCTGGTCTGATACTTGAAACCAATAACTGGAATGGCCTAGGGGAAAAGTGCACATACCACTGTAATCGGGCGAGTTTCTGCTTTCAGATGCAACTGGAATTTCTCGAGTTGGTAATCCGTTCGCGAGATATGGGAGTTTGAAATTAAGGAATGGTTGAGAAATCATCAAAATTTTTGCAAGTCTGATACTCGAAACCAATAACTACTATTGCCTAGGGCAAAAATACACATACCGTTGTAATCGGGCGATCTTCTACCATCAGATGCAATAGGAATTTCTCGAGTTCGTCAATCCGTTCGCGAGATATGGGAGTTTGAAGTTAAGGAATGGTTGAGGAACCATCAAAATTTTCGCAAGTCTCATACTCGAAACCCATAACTGGAATGGCCTAGGGGAAAAGTACACACCCCATTGTAATCGGGCGAGTTTCTACTTTCAGATGCAACAGGAATTTCCCGAGTTCGTCAATCCGTTCGCGAGATATGGGAGTTTGAAGTTAAGGAATGGCTGTGAAACCATCAAAATTTTCGCTGGTCTGCTACTCGAAACCAATAACTGCTATGGCCTAGGGCAAAATTACTCATACCATTGTAATCGGGCGAGTTTCTGCTTTCAGATGCAACAGGAATTTCTCGAGTTGGTAATCCGTTCGCGAGATATGGGAGTTTGAAGTTAAGGAATGGTTGAGAAATCATCAAAATTTTCGCAAGTCTGATACTCGAAAACAATAACTACTATTGCCTAGGGCAAAAATACTCATACCGTTGTAATCGGGCGAGTTTCTGCTTTCAGATGCAGCAGGAATTTCTCGAGTTCATCAATCCGTTCGCGAGATACGGGGGTTTGAAGTTAAGGAATGGTTGAGAAACCATCAAAATTTTCGCAAGTCTGATACTCGAAACCAATAACTACTATTGTCTATGGCAAAAATACACATAATGTTGTAATTGGGCGAGTTTCTGCTTTCAGATGCAGCTGGAATTTCTGGAGTTCGTGAAACCGTTCGCGAGATTTGGGAGTTTGAAGTTAAGGAATGGTTGAGAAATCATCAAAATTTTCGCAAGTCAGATACCCGAAACCAATAACTACTATTGCCTAGGGCAAAAATACACATACCGTTGTAATCGGGCGAACATCTACTTTCAGATGCAGCACGAATTTCTCGAGTTCATCAATCCGTTCGCGAGATATGGGGGTTTGAAGTTAAGGAATGGTTGAGAAACCATCAAAATTTTCGCAAGTCTGATACTCGAAACCAATAACTGCTATGGCCTAGGGCAAAAATACACATACCATTGTAATCGGGCGAGATTATGCTTTCAGATGCAGCAGGAATTTCTCGAGTTTGTCAATCCGTTCGCGAGATATGGGAGTTTGAAATTAAGGAATGGTTGAGAAACTATCAAAATTTTCGCTGGTCTGATACTCGAAACCAATAACTGGAATGGCCTAGGGGAAAAGTACACATACCACTGTAATAGGGCGAGTTTCTGCTCTCAGATGCCACTGGAATTTCTCTAGTTCGTCAATCTGTTCGCGAAATATGGGAGTTTGAAGTTACGGAATGGTTGAGAAACCATCAAAATTTTGGTAAGTCTGATACTCAAAACCAATAACTACTAAGTTCTAGGGCAAAAATACACACACCATTGTAATCGGGCGGGCTTCTACTTTCAGATGCAACTGGAATTTCTCTAGTTCGTCAATCCGTTCGCGAGATTTGGGGGTTTGAAGTTAAGGAGTGGTTGAGAAACTATCAAAATTTTCGCTGGTCTGATACTCGAAACCAATAACTGGAATGGCCTAGGGGAAAAGTACACATACCACTGTAATCGGGCGAGTTTCTGCTTTCAGATGCAACTGGAATTTCTCTAGTTCGTCAATCTGTTCGCGAAATATGGGAGTTTGAAGTTAAGGAACGGTTGAGAAGCCATCAAAATTTTCGCAAGTCTGACACTCGAAACCAATAACTACAATGGCTTAGGGGAAAAATACACATACCGGTGTAATCGGGCGAGTTTCTACTTTCAGATGCAAGAGGAATTTCTCGAGTTCGTCAATCCGTTCGCGAGATATGGGAGTTTGAAGTTAAGGAATGGTTGAGAAACCATCAAAATTTGCGCTGGTCTGATACTCGAAACCAATAACTGGAATGGCCTAGGGGAAAAGTACACATACCACTGTAATAGGGCGAGTTTCTGCTCTCAGATGCCACTGGAATTTCTCTAGTTCGTCAGTCCGTTCGCGAGATATGGGAGTTTGAAGTTAAGGAATGGTTGAGAAATCATCAAAATTTTCGCAAGTCAGATACCCGAAACCAATATCTACTATTGCCTAGGGCAAAAATACACATACCGTTGTAATCGGGCGAGCATCTACTTTCAGATGCAAAAACAATTTCTCCAATTCGTCAAACCGTTCGCGAGATATGGGAGTTTGAATTTAAGGAATGGTTGAGAAGCCATCAAAATTTTCGCAAGTCTGATACTCGGAACCAATAACTACTATTGCCTAGGGCAAAAATACACATACCGTTGTAATCGGGCGGGCTTCTACTTTCAGATGCAGCAGGAATTTCTCGAGTTCGACAATCCGTTCGCGAGATATGGGAGTTTGAAGTTAAGGAATGGTTGAGAAACCATCAAAATTTGCGCTGGTCTGATACTTGAAACCAATAACTGGAATGGCCTAGGGGAAAAGTACACATACCACTGTAATCGGGCGAGTTTCTGCTTTCAGATGCAACTGGAATTTCTCGAGTTGGTAATCCGTTCGCGAGATATGGGAGTTTGAAATTAAGGAATGGTTGAGAAATCATCAAAATTTTTGCAAGTCTGATACTCGAAACCAATAACTACTATTGCCTAGGGCAAAAATACACATACCGTTGTAATCGGGCGATCTTCTACCATCAGATGCAACAGGAATTTCTCGAGTTCGTCAATCCGTTCGCGAGATATGGGAGTTTGAAGTTAAGGAATGGTTGAGGAACCATCAAAATTTTCGCAAGTCTCATACTCGAAACCCATAACTGGAATGGCCTAGGGGAAAAGTACACACCCCATTGTAATCGGGCGAGTTTCTACTTTCAGATGCAACAGGAATTTCCCGAGTTCGTCAATCCGTTCGCGAGATATGGGAGTTTGAAGTTAAGGAATGGCTGTGAAACCATCAAAATTTTCGCTGGTCTGCTACTCGAAACCAATAACTGCTATGGCCTAGGGCAAAATTACTCATACCATTGTAATCGGGCGAGTTTCTGCTTTCAGATGCAACAGGAATTTCTCGAGTTGGTAATCCGTTCGCGAGATATGGGAGTTTGAAGTTAAGGAATGGTTGAGAAATCATCAAAATTTTCGCAAGTCTGATACTCGAAAACAATAACTACTATTGCCTAGGGCAAAAATACTCATACCGTTGTAATCGGGCGAGTTTCTGCTTTCAGATGCAGCAGGAATTTCTCGAGTTCATCAATCCGTTCGCGAGATACGGGGGTTTGAAGTTAAGGAATGGTTGAGAAACCATCAAAATTTTCGCAAGTCTGATACTCGAAACCAATAACTACTATTGTCTATGGCAAAAATACACATAATGTTGTAATTGGGCGAGTTTCTGCTTTCAGATGCAGCTGGAATTTCTGGAGTTCGTGAAACCGTTCGCGAGATTTGGGAGTTTGAAGTTAAGGAATGGTTGAGAAATCATCAAAATTTTCGCAAGTCAGATACCCGAAACCAATAACTACTATTGCCTAGGGCAAAAATACACATACCGTTGTAATCGGGCGAGCATCTACTTTCAGATGCAGCACGAATTTCTCGAGTTCATCAATCCGTTCGCGAGATATGGGGGTTTGAAGTTAAGGAATGGTTGAGAAACCATCAAAATTTTCGCAAGTCTGATACTCGAAACCAATAACTGCTATGGCCTAGGGCAAAAATACACATACCATTGTAATCGGGCGAGATTATGCTTTCAGATGCAGCAGGAATTTCTCGAGTTTGTCAATCCGTTCGCGAGATATGGGAGTTTGAAATTAAGGAATGGTTGAGAAACTATCAAAATTTTCGCTGGTCTGATACTCGAAACCAATAACTGGAATGGCCTAGGGGAAAAGTACACATACCACTGTAATAGGGCGAGTTTCTGCTCTCAGATGCCACTGGAATTTCTCTAGTTCGTCAATCTGTTCGCGAAATATGGGAGTTTGAAGTTACGGAATGGTTGAGAAACCATCAAAATTTTGGTAAGTCTGATACTCAAAACCAATAACTACTAAGTTCTAGGGCAAAAATACACACACCATTGTAATCGGGCGGGCTTCTACTTTCAGATGCAACTGGAATTTCTCTAGTTCGTCAATCCGTTCGCGAGATTTGGGGGTTTGAAGTTAAGGAGTGGTTGAGAAACTATCAAAATTTTCGCTGGTCTGATACTCGAAACCAATAACTGGAATGGCGTAGGGGAAAAGTACACATACCACTGTAATCGGGCGAGTTTCTGCTTTCAGATGCAACTGGAATTTCTCTAGTTCGTCAATCTGTTCGCGAAATATGGGAGTTTGAAGTTAAGGAACGGTTGAGAAGCCATCAAAATTTTCGCAAGTCTGACACTCGAAACCAATAACTACAATGGCTTAGGGAAAAAATACACATACCGGTGTAATCGGGCGAGTTTCTACTTTCAGATGCAAGAGGAATTTCTCGAGTTCGTCAATCCGTTCGCGAGATATGGGAGTTTGAAGTTAAGGAATGGTTGAGAAACCATCAAAATTTGCGCTGGTCTGATACTCGAAACCAATAACTGGAATGGCCTAGGGGAAAAGTACACATACCACTGTAATAGGGCGAGTTTCTGCTCTCAGATGCCACTGGAATTTCTCTAGTTCGTCAGTCCGTTCGCGAGATATGGGAGTTTGAAGTTAAGGAATGGTTGAGAAATCATCAAAATTTTCGCAAGTCAGATACCCGAAACCAATATCTACTATTGCCTAGGGCAAAAATACACATACCGTTGTAATCGGGCGAGCATCTACTTTCAGATGCAAAAACAATTTCTCCAATTCGTCAAACCGTTCGCGAGATATGGGAGTTTGAATTTAAGGAATGGTTGAGAAGCCATCAAAATTTTCGCAAGTCTGATACTCGGAACCAATAACTACTATTGCCTAGGGCAAAAATACACATACCGTTGTAATCGGGCGGGCTTCTACTTTCAGATGCAGCAGGAATTTCTCGAGTTCGTCAATCCGTTCGCGAGATTTGGGAGTTTGAAGTTACGGAATGGTTGAGAAACCATCAAAATTTTGGTAAGTCTGATACTCAAAACCAATAACTACTAAGTCCTAGGGCAAAAATACACACACCATTGTAATCGGGCGAGTTTCTACTTTCAGATGCAAAAAGAATTTCTCGAATTCGTCAATCCGTTCGCGAGATATGGGAGTTTGAAGTTAAGGAATGGTTGAGAAGCCATCAAAATTTTCGCAAGTCTGATACTCGGAACCAATAACTACTATTGCCTAGGGCAAAAATACACATACCGTTGTAATCGGGCGAGCATCTACTTTCAGATGCAGCACGAATTTCTCGAGTTCATCAATCCGTTCGCGAGATATGGGGGTTTGAAGTTAAGGAATGGTTGAGAAACCATCAAAATTTTCGCAAGTCTGATACTCGAAACCAATAACTGCTATGGCCTAGGGCAAAAATACACATACCGTTGTAATCGGGCGGGCTTCTACTTTCAGATGCAACTGGAATTTCTCTAGTTCGTCAATCCGTTCGCGAGATTTGGGGGTTTGAAGTTAAGGAGTGGTTGAGAAACTATCAAAATTTTCGCTGGTCTGATACTCGAAACCAATAACTGGAATGGCCTAGGGGAAAAGTACACATACCACTGTAATCGGGCGAGTTTCTGCTTTCAGATGCAACTGGAATTTTTCTAGTTCGTCAATCTGTTCGCGAAATATGGGAGTTTGAAGTTAAGGAACGGTTGAGAAGCCATCAAAATTTTCGCAAGTCTGACACTCGAAACCAATAACTACAATGGCTTAGGGGAAAAATACACATACCGGTGTAATCGGGCGAGTTTCTACTTTCAGATGCAAGAGGAATTTCTCGAGTTCGTCAATCCGTTCGCGAGATATGGGAGTTTGAAGTTAAGGAATGGTTGAGAAACCATCAAAATTTGCGCTGGTCTGATACTCGAAACCAATAACTGGAATGGCCTAGGGGAAAAGTACACATACCACTGTAATAGGGCGAGTTTCTGCTCTCAGATGCCACTGGAATTTCTCTAGTTCGTCAGTCCGTTCGCGAGATATGGGAGTTTGAAGTTAAGGAATGGTTGAGAAATCATCAAAATTTTCGCAAGTCAGATACCCGAAACCAATAACTACTATTGCCTAGGGCAAAAATACACATACCGTTGTAATCGGGCGAGCATCTACTTTCAGATGCAAAAACAATTTCTCCAATTCGTCAAACCGTTCGCGAGATATGGGAGTTTGAATTTAAGGAATGGTTGAGAAGCCATCAAAATTTTCGCAAGTCTGATACTCGGAACCAATAACTACTATTGCCTAGGGCAAAAATACACATACCGTTGTAATCGGGCGGGCTTCTACTTTCAGATGCAGCAGGAATTTCTCGAGTTCGTCAATCCGTTCGCGAGATTTGGGAGTTTGAAGTTACGGAATGGTTGAGAAACCATCAAAATTTTGGTAAGTCTGATACTCAAAACCAATAACTACTAAGTCCTAGGGCAAAAATACACACACCATTGTAATCGGGCGAGTTTCTACTTTCAGATGCAAAAAGAATTTCTCGAATTCGTCAATCCGTTCGCGAGATATGGAAGTTTGAAGTTAAGGAATGGTTGAGAAGCCATCAAAATTTTCGCAAGTCTGATACTCGGAACCAATAACTACTATTGCCTAGGGCAAAAATACACATGCCGTTGTAATCGGGCGGGCTTCTACTTTCAGATGCAGCAGGAATTTCTCGAGTTCGTCAATCCGTTCGCGAGATTTGGGGGTTTGAAGTTAAGGAGTGGTTGAGGAACTATCAAAATTTTCGCTGGTCTGATACTCGACACCAATAACTGGAATGGCCTAGGGGAAAAGTACACATACCACTGTAATCGGGCGAGTTTCTGCTTTCAGATGCAACTGGAATTTCTCTAGTTCGTCAAGCCGTTCGCGAAATATGGGAGTTTGAAGTTAAGGAACGGTTGGGAAGCCATCAAAATTTTCGCAAGTCTGACACTCGAAACCAATAACTACAATGGCTTAGGGGAAAAATACACATACCGGTGTAATCGGGCGAGTTTCTACTTTCTGATGCAAGAGGAATTTCTCGAGTTCGTGAATCCGTTCGCGAGATATGGGAGTTTGGAGTTAAGGAATGGTTGAGAAGTCATCAAAATGTTTGCAAGTCTGATACTCGAAACCAATAACTACTATTGCCTGGGGCAAAAATACACATACCGTTGTAATCGGGCGATCTTCTACCATCAGATGCAACAGGAATTTCTCGAGTTCGTCAATCCGTTCGCGAGATATGGGAGTTTGAAGTTAAGGAATGGTTGAGGAACCATCAAAATTTTCGCAAGTCTCATACTCGAAACCCATAACTGGAATGGCCTAGGGGAAAAGTACACACCCCATTGTAATCGGGCGAGTTTCTACTTTCAGATGCAATAGGAATTTCCCGAGTTCGTCAATCCGTTCGCGAGGTATGGGAGTTTGAATTTAAGGAATGGTTGAGAAATCATCAAAATTTCCGCAAGTCTGATACTCGAAACCAATAACTACAATTGCCTAGGGCAAAAATACACACACCATTGTAATCGGGCGAGTTTCTACTTTCAGATGCAACAGGAATTTCCCGAGTTCGTCAATCCGTTCGCGAGATATGGGAGTTTGACGTTAAGGAATGGTTGAGAAACCATCAAAATTTTCGCAAGTCTGATACTCGAAACCGATAAGTACTAATGCCGAGGGGAAAAATAGACATACCGTTGTAATCGGGTGAGTTTCCACTTTCAGATGCAACATGAATTTCAAGAGTTCGTCAATCCGTTCTCGAGATATGGGAGATTGAAGTTAAGGAATGGTTGAGAAACCATCAAAATTTTCGCTGGTCTGCTACTCGAAACCAATAACTGCTGTGAGCTAGGGCAAAAATACACATACCATTGTAATCGGGCGAGTTTCTGCTTTCAGATGCAACAGGAATTTCTCGAGTTCGTCAATCCGTTCGCGAGATATGGGAGTTTGAAGTTAAGGAATGGTTCAGAAACCGTCAAAATTTTCGCAAGTCTGATACTCGAAACCAATAACTACAATTGCTTAGGGCAAAAATACACATTCCGTTGTAATCGGGCGAGTCTCTGCTTTCAGATGCAACAGGAATTTCTCGAGATCGTCAATCCGTTCGCGAGATATGGGAGTTTGAAGTTACGGAATGGTTGAGAAACAATCAAAATTTTAGTAAGTCTGATACTCGAAACCAATAACTACTTTGTCCTACGGCAAAAATACACATACTGTTCTAATCGGGCGGGTTTCTACTGTCAGATGCAACCGGAATTTCTCGAGTTCGTCAATCCGTTCGCGAGATATGGGAGTTTGAAGTTAAGGAATGGTTGAGAAACCATCAAAATTTTGGCAAGTCTGATACTCGAAACCAATAACTACTATGTTCTAGGGCAAAAATACACACACCATTGTAATCGATCGAGTATCTGCTTTCAGATGCAACAGGAATTTCTCGAGTTCGTCAATCCGTTCGCGAGATATGGGACTTTGAAGATAAGGAATGGTTGAGAAAAGATAAAAATTTTCGCTGGTCTGATACTCGAAACCAATAACTACAATTGCCTAGGGCAAAAATACACATACCGTTGTAATTGGGCAAGTTTCTGCTTTCAGATGCAACTGGAATTTCTCTAGTTCGTCAAGCCGTTCGCGAAATATAGGAGTTTGAAGTTACGGAATGGTTGAGGAACCATCAAAATTTTCGCTGGTCTGATACTCGAAACCAATAACTGGAATGGCCTAGGGGAAAAGTACACACCCCATTGTAATCGGGCGAGTTTCTACTTTCAGATGCTACAGGAATTTCTCGAGTTCGTCAATCCGTTCGCGAGATATGGGAGTTTGAAGTTAAGGAATGGTTGAGAAACCATGAAAATTTTCGCAAGTCTGATACTCGAAACCAATAACTACAATTGCCTAGGGCAAAAATATACACACCATTGTAATCGGGCGAGTTTCTACTTTCAGATGCAACAGGAATTTCCCGAGTTCGTCAATCCGTTCGCGAGATATGGGAGTTTGAAGTTAAGGAATGGTTGAGAAACCATCAAAATTTTCGCAAGTCTGATACTCGAAACCGATAAGTACTAATGCCGAGGGGAAAAATAAACATACCGTTGTAATCGGGTGAGTTTCCACTTTCAGATGCAACATGAATTTCAAGAGTTCGTCAATCCGTTCTCGAGATATGGGAGATTGAAGTTAAGGAATGGTTGAGAAACCATCA
Organism: Ptiloglossa arizonensis; assembly: GCF_051014685.1. Lineage (NCBI taxonomy): Eukaryota > Metazoa > Arthropoda > Insecta > Hymenoptera > Colletidae > Ptiloglossa > Ptiloglossa arizonensis. The sequence continues at coordinate 580,394 of NW_027478401.1, read as the reverse complement.
AAATTTTCGCTGGTCTGCTACTCGAAACCAATAACTGCTGTGGCCTAGGGCAAAAATACACATACCATTGTAATCGGGCGAGTTTCTACTTTCAGATGCAACAGGAATTTCTCGAGTTCGTCAATCCGTTCGCGAGATATGGGAGTTTGAGGTTAGGGAATTGTTGAGAAACCATCAACATTTTCGTAAATGTGATACTCGAAACCAATAACTACTATGTTCTAGGGCAAAAATACACACACCATTGTAATCGATCGAGTTTCTGCTTTCAGATGCAACAGAAATTTCTCGAGTTCGTCAATCCGTTCGCGAGATATGGGAGTTTGAAGTTAAGGAATGGTTCAGAAACCGTCAAAATTTTCGCAAGTCTGATACTCGAAACCAATAACTACAATTGCTTAGGGCAAAAATACACATTCCGTTGTAATCGGGCGAGTCTCTGCTTTCAGATGCAACAGGAATTTCTTGAGATCGTCAATCCGTTCGCGAGATATGGGAGTTTGAAGTTTCGGAATGGTTGAGAAACAAACAAAATTTTACTAAGTCTGATACTCGAAACCAGTAACTACTATGTTCTAGGGCAAAAATACACACACCATTGTAATCGATCGAGTTTCTGCTTTCAGATGCAAGAGGAAATTCTCGAGTTCGTCAATCCGTTCGCGAGATATGGGAGTTTGAAGATAAGGAATGGTTGAGAAACAATCAAAATTTTAGTAAGTCTGATACTCGAAACCAATAACTACTTTGTCCTAGGGCAAAAATACACACACCATTGTAATCGGGCGAGTTTCTACTTTCAGATGCAAAAGGAATTTCTCGAGTTCGTCAATCCGTTCGCGAGATATGGGAGTTTAAAGTTAAGGAATGGTTGGTAAACCATCAAAATTTTCGCTGGTCTGATACTCGAAACCAATAACTACAATTGCCTAGGGCAAAAATACACATACTGTTGTAATCGGGCGAGTTTCTACTTTCAGATGCAAGAGGAATTTCTCGAGTTCGTCAATCCGTTCGCGAGATATGGGAGTTTGAAGTTAAGGAATGGTTGAGAAACCATCAAAATTTTGGCAAGTCTGATACTCGAAACCAATAACTACTATGTTCTAGGGCAAAAATACACACACCATTGTAATCGATCGAGTTTCTGCTTTCAGATGCAACAGGAGTTTCTCCAGTTCGTCAATCCGTTCGCGAGATATGGGAGTCTGAAGATAAGGAATGGTTGAGAAACCATCAAAATTTTCGCTGGTCTGCTACTCGAAACCAATAACTGCTGTGGCCTAGGGCAAAAATACACATACCATTGTAATCGGGCGAGTTTCTACTTTCAGATGCAACAGGAATTTCTCGAGATCGTCAATCCGTTCGCGAGATATGGGAGTTTGAAGTTAAGGAATGGTTGAGAAACCATCAAAATTTTCGCTGGTCTGATACTCGAAACCAATAACTGGAATGGCCTAGGGGAAAAGTACACATACCACTGTAATAGGGCGAGTTTCTGCTCTCAGATGCCACTGGAATTTCTCTAGTTCGTCAATCCGTTCGCGAGATATGGGAGTTTGAAGTTAAGGAATGGTTGGGAAACCATCAAAATTTTCGCAAGTCTGATACTCGAAACCAATAACTGCTATGGCCTAGGGCAAAAATACACATACCATTGTAATCGGGCGAGATTATGCTTTCAGATGCAGCAGGAATTTCTCGAGTTTGTCAATCCGTTCGCGAGATATGGGAGTTTGAAATTAAGGAAGGGTTGAGAAACTATCCAAATTTTCGCTGGTCTGATACTCGAAACCAATAACTGGAATGGCCTAGGGGAAAAGTACACATACCACTGTAATAGGGCGAGTTTCTGCTTTCAGATGCAACTGGAATTTCTCTAGTTCGTCAATCCGTTCGCGAGATATGGGAGTTTGAAGTTAAGGAATGGTTGAGAAATCATCAAAATTTTCGCAAGTCTGATACCCGAAACCAATAACTGGAATGGCCTAGGGGAAAAGTACACATACCACTGTAATCGGGCGAGTTTCTGCTTTCAGATGCAACTGGAATTTCTCTAGTTCGTCAATCCGTTCGCGAGATATGGGAGTTTGAAGTTAAGGAATGGTTGAGAAATCATCAAAATTTTCGCAAGTCTGATACCCGAAACCAATAACTACTATTGCCTAGGGCAAAAATACACATACCGTTGTAATCGGGCGAGCTTCTACTTTCAGATGCAGCAGGAATTTCTCGAGTTCATCAATCCGTTCGCGAGATATGGGGGTTTGTAGTTAAGGAATGGTTGAGAAGCCATCAAAATTTTCTGAAGTCTGATACTCGAAACCAATAACTACTATGGCCTAGGGCAAAAATACACATACCAATGTAATCGCGCGAGTTTCTGCTTTCAGATGCAACTGGAATTTCTCGTGTTCGTCAATCCGTTCGCGAGATATGGGAGTTTGAAATTAAGGAATGGTTGAGAATACATCAAAATTTTCGCAAGTCTGATACTCGAAACCAATAACTGCTATGGCCTAGGGCAAAAAATACACATACCATTGTAATCGGGCGAGATTATGCTTTTAGATGCAACTGGAATTTCTCAAGTTTGTAATCGCGTTCGCGAGATATGGGAGTTTGAAGTTAAGGAATGGTTGACAAGTCATCAAAATTTTCGCAAGTCTGATACTCGAAACCAATAACTACTATTGCCTAGGGCAAAAATACACATACCGTTGTAATCGGGCGAGCTTCTACTTTCAGATGCAGCAGGAATATCTCGAGTTCATCAATCCGTTCGCGAGATATGGGGGTTTGAAGTTAAGGAATGGTAGAGAAGCCATCAAAATTTTCTGAAGTCTGATACTCGAAACCAATAACTACAATGGCTTAGGGGAAAAATACACACACCGCTGTAATCGGGCGAGTTTCTACTTTCAGATGCAAGAGGAATTTCTCGAGTTCGTCAATCCGTTCGCGAGATATGGGAGTTTGAAGTTAAGGAATGGTTGAGAAACCATCAAAATTTTCGCTGGTCTGATACTCGAAACCAATAACTGGAATGGCCTAGGGGAAAAGTACATTCCCCATTGTAATCGGCGAGTTTCTACTTTCAGATACAAGAGGAATTTCTGGAGTTCGTCAATCCGTTCGCGAGATATGGGAGTTTGAAGTTAAGGAATGGTTGACAAGCCATCAAAATTTTCGCAAGTCTGATACTCGAAATCAATAACTACTATGGCCTAGGGCAAAAATACACATACCATTGTAATCGAGCGAGTTTCTGCTTTCAGATGCAACTGGAATTTCTCTAGTTCGTCAATCCGTTCGCGAGATATGGGAGGTTAAAGTTAAGGAATGGTTGAGAAACCATGAAAATTTTTGCAAGTCTGATACTCGAAACCAGTATCTACTATTGCCTAGGGGCAAAAATACACATACCATTGTAATCGGACGAGTTTCTGCTTTCAGATGCAACTGGAATTTCTCGAGTTGGTAATCCGTTCGCGAGATATGGGAGTTTGGAGTTAAGGAATGGTTGAGAAATCATCAAAATTTTTGCAAGTCTGATACTCGAAACCAATAACTACTATTGCCTAGGGCAAAAATACACATACCGTTGTAATCGGGCGATCTTCTACCATCAGATGCAACAGGAATTTCTCGAGTTCGTCAATCCGTTCGCGAGATATGGGAGTTTGAAGTTAAGGAACGGTTGAGGAACCATCAAAATTTTCGCAAGTCTCATACTCGAAACCCATAACTGGAATGGCCTAGGGGAAAAGTACACACCCCATTGTAATCGGGCGAGTTTCTACTTTCAGATGCAACAGGAATTTCCCGAGTTCGTCAATCCGTTCGCGCGGTATGGGAGTTTGAAGTTAAGGAATGATTGACAAGTCATCAAAATTTTAGCAAGTCTGATACTCGAAAGCAATAACTACTATTGCCTAGGGCAAAAATACACATACCGTTGTAATCGGGCGATCTTCTACCATCAGATGCAACAGGAATTTCTCGAGTTCGTCAATCCGTTCGCAAGATGTGGGAGGTTGAAGTTAAGGAATGGTTGAGAAACCATGAAAATTTCCGCAAGTCTGATACTCGAAACCAATAACTACAATTGCCTAGGGCAAAAATACACACACCATTGTAATCGGGCGAGTTTCTACTTTCAGATGCAACAGGAATTTCCCGAGTTCGTCAATCCGTTCGCGAGATATGGGAGTTTGAAGTTAAGGAATGGTTGAGAAACCATCAAAATTTTCGCTGGTCTGCTACTCGAAACCAATAACTGCTATGGCCTAGGGCAAAAATACACATACCATTGTAATCGGGCGAGATTATGCTTTTAGATGCAACTGGAATTTCTCAAGTTTGTAATCCGTTCGCGAGATATGGGAGTTTGAAGTTAAGGAATGGTTGACAAGTCATCAAAATTTTCGCAAGTCTGATACTCGAAACCAATAACTACTATTGCCTAGGGCAAAAATACACATACCGTTGTAATCGGGCGAGCTTCTACTTTCAGATGCAGCAGGAATTTCTCGAGTTCATCAATCCGTTCGCGAGATATGGGGGTTTGAAGTTAAGGAATGGTAGAGAAGCCATCAAAATTTTCTGAAGTCTGATACTCGAAACCAATAACTACTATGGCCTAGGGCAAAAATACACATACCAATGTAATCGCGCGAGTTTCTGCTTTCAGATGCAACTGGAATTTCTCGAGTTCGTCAATCCGTTCGCGAAATATGGGAGTTTGAAGTTAAGGAGCGGTTGAGAAGCCATCAAAATTTTCGCAAGTCTGATACTCGAAACCAATAACTACAATGGCTTAGGGGAAAAATACACATACCGCTGTAATCGGGCGAGTTTCTACTTTCAGATGCAAGAGGAATTTCTCGAGTTCGTCAATCCGTTCGCGAGATATGGGAGTTTGAAGTTAAGGAATGGTTGAGAAACCATCAAAATTTTCGCTGGTCTGATACTCGAAACCAATAACTGGAATGGCCTAGGGGAAAAGTACATTCCCCATTGTAATCGGGCGAGTTTCTACTTTCAGATACAAGAGGAATTTCTGGAGTTCGTCAATCCGTTCGCGAGATATGGGAGTTTGAAGTTAAGGAATGGTTGACAAGCCATCAAAATTTTCGCAAGTCTGATACTCGAAATCAATAACTACTATGGCCTAGGGCAAAAATACACATACCATTGTAATCGAGCGAGTTTCTGCTTTCAGATGCAACTGGAATTTCTCTAGTTCGTCAATCCGTTCGCGAGATATGGGAGGTTAAAGTTAAGGAATGGTTGAGAAACCATGAAAATTTTTGCAAGTCTGATACTCGAAACCAGTATCTACTATTGCCTAGGGCAAAAATACACATACCATTGTAATCGGACGAGTTTCTGCTTTCAGATGCAACTGGAATTTCTCGAGTTGGTAATCCGTTCGCGAGATATGGGAGTTTGGAGTTAAGGAATGGTTGAGAAATCATCAAAATTTTTGCAAGTCTGATACTCGAAACCAATAACTACTATTGCCTAGGGCAAAAATACACATACCGTTGTAATCGGGCGATCTTCTACCATCAGATGCAACAGGAATTTCTCGAGTTCGTCAATCCGTTCGCGAGATATGGGAGTTTGAAGTTAAGGAACGATTGAGGAACCATCAAAATTTTCGCAAGTCTCATACTCGAAACCCATAACTGGAATGGCCTAGGGGAAAAGTACACACCCCATTGTAATCGGGCGAGTTTCTACTTTCAGATGCAACAGGAATTTCCCGAGTTCGTCAATCCGTTCGCGCGGTATGGGAGTTTGAAGTTAAGGAATGATTGACAAGTCATCAAAATTTTAGCAAGTCTGATACTCGAAAGCAATAACTACTATTGCCTAGGGCAAAAATACACATACCGTTGTAATCGGGCGATCTTCTACCATCAGATGCAACAGGAATTTCTCGAGTTCGTCAATCCGTTCGCAAGATGTGGGAGGTTGAAGTTAAGGAATGGTTGAGAAACCATGAAAATTTCCGCAAGTCTGATACTCGAAACCAATAACTACATTTGCCTAGGGCAAAAATACACACACCATTGTAATCGGGCGAGTTTCTACTTTCAGATGCAACAGGAATTTCCCGAGTTCGTCAATCCGTTCGCGAGATATGGGAGTTTGAAGTTAAGGAATGGTTGAGAAATCATCAAAATTTTCGTAAATGTGATACTCGAAACCAATAACTACTATGTTCTAGGGCAAAAATACACACACCATTGTAATCGATCGAGTTTCTGCATTCAGATGCAACAGAAATTTCTCGACTTCGTCAATCCGTTCGCGAGATATGGGAGTTTGAAGTTAAGGAATGGTTCAGAAACCGCCAAAATTTTCGCAAGTCTGATACTCGAAACCAATAACTACAATTGCTTAGGGCAAAAATACACATTCCGTTGTAATCGGGCGAGTCTCTGCTTTCAGATGCAACATAAATTTCTCGAGATCGTCAATCCGTTCGCGAGATATGGGAGTTTGAAGTTACGGAATGGTTGAGAAACAATCAAAATTTTAGTAAGTCTGATACTCGAAACCAATAACTACTTTGTCCTAGGGCAAAAATACACATACTGTTGTAATCGGGCGAGTTTCTGCTTTCAGATGCAACAGGAATTTCTCGAGTTCGTCAATCCGTTCGCGAGATATGGGAGTTTGAAGATAAGGAATGGTTGAGAAAAGATGAAAATTTTCGCTGGTCTGATACTCGAAACCAATAACTACAATTGCCTAGGGCAAAAATACACACACCATTGTAATCGGGCGAGTTTCTACTTTCAGATGCAACAGGAATTTCCCGAGTTCGTCAATCCGTTCGCGAGATATGGGAGTTTGAAGTTAAGGAATGGTTGAGAAACCATCAAAATTTTCGCAAGTCTGATACTCGAAACCGATAAGTACTAATGCCGAGGGGAAAAATAAACATACCGTTGTAATCGGGTGAGTTTCCACTTTCAGATGCAACATGAATTTCAAGAGTTCGTCAATCCGTTCTCGAGATTTGGGAGATTGAAGTTAAGGAATGGTTGAGAAACCATCAAAATTTTCGCTGGTCTGCTACTCGAAACCAATAACTGCTGTGGCCTAGGGCCAAAATACATATACCATTGTAATCGGGCGAGTTTCTACTTTCAGATGCAACAGGAATTTCTCGAGTTCGTCAATCCGTTCGCGAGATATGGGAGTTTGAGGTTAGGGAATTGTTGAGAAACCATCAAAATTTTCGTAAATCTGATACTCAAAACCAATAACTACTATGTTCTAGGGCAAAAATACACACACCATTGTAATCGATCGAGTTTCTGCTTTCAAATGCAACAGAAATTTCTCGAGTTCGTCAATCCGTTCGCGAGATATGGGAGTTTGAGGTTAGGGAATTGTTGAGAAACCATCAAAATTTTCGTAAATCTGATACTCGAAACCAATAACTACTATGTTCTAGGGCAAAAATACACACACCATTGTAATCGATCGAGTTTCTGCTTTCAGATGCAACAGGAATTTCTCGAGATCGTCAATCCGTTCGCGAGATATGGGAGTTTGAAGTTAAATAATGGTTCAGAAACCGTCAAAATTTTCGCAAGTCTGATACTCGAAACCAATAACTACAATTGCCTAGGGCAAAAATACACATTCCGTTGTAATCGGGCGAGCCTCTGCTTTCAGATGCAACAGGAATTTCTCGAAATCGTCAATCCGTTCGCGAGATATGGGAGTATGAAGTTACGGAATGGTTGGGAAACAATCAAAATTTTAGTAAGTCTGATACTCGAAACCAATAACTACTTTGTCCTAGGGCAAAAATACACACACCATTGTAATCGGGCGAGTTTCTACTTTCAGATACAAAAGGAATTTCTCGAGTTCGTCAATCCGTTCGCGAGATATGGGAGTCTGAAGTTAAGGAAAGGTTGAGAAACCATGAAAATTTGTCGCTGGTCTGATACTCGAAACCAATAATTACAATTACCTAGGGCAAAAATACACATACTGTTGTAATCGGGCGAGTTTCTACGTTCAGACGCAACAGGAATTTCTCGAGTTCGTCAATCCGTTCGCGAGATATGGGAGTTTGAAGTTAAGGAATGGTTGAGAAACCATCAAAATTTTCGCTGGTCTGATACTCGAAACCAATAACTGGAATGGCCTAGGGGAAAAGTACATTCCCCATTGTAATCGGGCGAGTTTCTGCTTTCAGATGCAACTGGAATTTCTCTAGTTCGTCAATCCGTTCGCGAGATATGGGAGTTTGAAGTTAAGGAATGGTTGAGAAATCATCAAAATTTTCGCAAGTCTGATACTCGAAACCAATAACTTCTACGGCCTAGGGCAAAAATACACATACCATTGTAATCGGGCGAGATTATGCTTTTAGATGCAACTGGAATTTCTCGAGTTTGTAATCCGTTCGCGAGATATGGGAGTTTGAAGTTAAGGAATGGTTGACAAGTCATCAAAATTTTCGCAAGTCTGATACTCGAAACCAATAACTACTATTGCCTAGGGCAAACATACACATACCGTTGTAATTGGGCGAGTTTCTGCTTTCAGATGCAGCTGGAATTTCTCTAGTTCGTCAATCCGTTCGCGAAATATGGGAGTTTGAAGTTAAGGAACGGTTGAGAAGCCATCAAAATTTTCGCAAGTCTGACACTCGAAACCAATAACTACAATGGCTTAGGGGAAAAATACACATACCGGTGTAATCGGGCGAGTTTCTACTTTCAGATGCAAGAGGAATTTCTCGAGTTCGTCAATCCGTTCGCGAGATATGGGAGTTTGAAGTTAAGGAATGGTTGAGAAACCACCAAATTTTCGCTGGTCTGATACACGAAACCAATAACTGGAATGGCCTAGGGGAAAAGTACACACCCCATTGTAATCGAGCGAGTTTCTGCTTTCAGATGCAACTGGAATTTCTCTAGTTCGTCAATCCATTCGCGAGATATGGGAGGTTGAAGTTAAGGAATGGTTGAGAAACCATGAAAATTTTTGCAAGTCTGATACTCAAAACCAATATCTACTATTGCCTAGGGCAAAGATACACATACCGTTGTAATCGGGCGATCTTCTACCATCAGATGCAACAGGAATTTCCCGAGTTCGTCAATCCTTTCGCGAGATATGGGAGTTTGAAGTTAAGGAATGGCTGTGAAACCATCAAAATTTTCGCTGGTCTGCTACTCGAAACCAATAACTGCTATGGCCTAGGGCAAAAATACACATACCATTGTAATCGGGCGATCTTCTACCATCAGATGCAACAGGAATTTCCCGAGTTCGTCAATCCTTTCGCGAGATATGGGAGTTTGAAGTTAAGGAATGGCTGTGAAACCATCAAAATTTTCGCTGGTCTGCTACTCGAAACCAATAACTGCTATGGCCTAGGGCAAAAATACACATACCATTGTAATCGGGCGAGTTTCTGCTTTCAGATGCAACAGGAATTTCTCGAGTTCGTCAATCCGTTCGCGAGATATGGGAGTTTGAGGTTAAGGAATGGTTGAAAAACCATTAAAATTTTCGCAAGTCTGATACTCGAAACCAATAAGTACTATTGCCGAGGGGAAAAATACACATACCGTTGTAATCGGGCGAGTTTCTAATTTCAGATGCAAGAGGAATGTCTCGAGTTCGTCAATCCGTTCGCGAGATATGGGAGTTTGAAGTTACGGAATGGTTCAGAAACCGTCAAAATTTTCGCAAGTTTGATACTCGAAACCAATAACTACAATTGCCTAGGGCAAAAATACACATTCCGTTGTAATCGGGCGAGTCTCTGCTTTCAGATGCAACAGGAATTTCTCGAGTTCGTCAATCCGTTCGCGAGATATGGGAGTTTGAAGATAAGGAATGGTTGAGAAACCATGAAAATTTTCGCTGGTCTGATACTCGAAACCAATAACTGGAATGGCCTAGGGGAAAAGTACACACCCCATTGTAATCGCGCGAGTTTCTACTTTCAGATGCAACAGGAATTTCTCGAGTTCGTCAATCCGTTCGCGAGATATGGGAGTTTGAGGTTAAGGAATGGTTGAGAAACCATCAAAATTTTCGCTGGTCTGATACTCGAAACCAATAACCACAATTGCCTAGGGCAAAAATACACATACCGTTGTAATTGGGCAAGTTTCTGCTTTCAGATGCAACTGGAATTTCTCTAGTTCGTCAAGCCGTTCGCGAAACATGTGAGTTTGAAGTTACGGAATGGTTGAGGAACCATCAAAATTTTCGCTGGTCTGCTACTCGAAACCAATAACTGCTGTGGCCTAGGGCAAAAATACACATTCCGTTGTAATCGGGCGAGTCTCTGCTTTCAGATGCAACAGGAATTTCTCGAGATCGTCAATCCGTTCGCGAGATATGGGAGTTTGAAGTTACGGAATGGTTGGGAAACAATCAAAATTTTAGTAAGTCTGATACTCGAAACCAATAACTACTTTGTCCTAGGGCAAAAATACACACACCATTGTAATCGGGCGAGTTTCTACTTTCAGATACAAAAGGAATTTCTCGAGTTCGCCAATCCGTTCGCGAGATATGGGAGTTTGAAGTTAAGGAATGGTTGAGAAACCATGAAAATTTGTCGCTGGTCTGATACTCGAAACCAATAACTACAATTGCGTATGGCAAAAATACACATACTGTTGTAATCGGGCGAGTTTCTACTTTCAGACGCAACAGGAATTTCTCGAGTTCGTCAATCCGTTCGCGAGATATGGGAGTTTGAAGTTAAGGAATGGTTGAGAAACCATCAAAATTTTCGCAAGTCTGATACTCGAAACCAATAACTTCTATTGCCTAGGGCAAAAATACACACACCATTGTAATCGGGCGAGTTTCTACTTTCAGATGCAAGAGGAATTTCTCGAGTTCGTCAATCCGTTCGCGAGATATGGGAGTTTGAAGTTAAGGAATGGTTGAGAAACCACCAAATTTTCGCTGGTCTGATACACGAAACCAATAACTGGAATGGCCTAGGGGAAAAGTACACACCCCATTGTAATCGAGCGAGTTTCTGCTTTCAGATGCAACTGGAATTTCTCTAGTTCGTCAATCCATTCGCGAGATATGGGAGGTTGAAGTTAAGGAATGGTTGAGAAACCATGAAAATTTTTGCAAGTCTGATACTCAAAACCAATATCTACTATTGCCTAGGGCAAAGATACACATACCGTTGTAATCGGGCGATCTTCTACCATCAGATGCAACAGGAATTTCCCGAGTTCGTCAATCCTTTCGCGAGATATGGGAGTTTGAAGTTAAGGAATGGCTGTGAAACCATCAAAATTTTCGCTGGTCTGCTACTCGAAACCAATAACTGCTATGGCCTAGGGCAAAAATACACATACCATTGTAATCGGGCGATCTTCTACCATCAGATGCAACAGGAATTTCCCGAGTTCGTCAATCCTTTCGCGAGATATGGGAGTTTGAAGTTAAGGAATGGCTGTGAAACCATCAAAATTTTCGCTGGTCTGCTACTCGAAACCAATAACTGCTATGGCCTAGGGCAAAAATACACATACCATTGTAATCGGGCGAGTTTCTGCTTTCAGATGCAACAGGAATTTCTCGAGTTCGTCAATCCGTTCGCGAGATATGGGAGTTTGAGGTTAAGGAATGGTTGAAAAACCATTAAAATTTTCGCAAGTCTGATACTCGAAACCAATAAGTACTATTGCCGAGGGGAAAAATACACATACCGTTGTAATCGGGCGAGTTTCTAATTTCAGATGCAAGAGGAATGTCTCGAGTTCGTCAATCCGTTCGCGAGATATGGGAGTTTGAAGTTACGGAATGGTTCAGAAACCGTCAAAATTTTCGCAAGTTTGATACTCGAAACCAATAACTACAATTGCCTAGGGCAAAAATACACATTCCGTTGTAATCGGGCGAGTCTCTGCTTTCAGATGCAACAGGAATTTCTCGAGTTCGTCAATCCGTTCGCGAGATATGGGAGTTTGAAGATAAGGAATGGTTGAGAAACCATGAAAATTTTCGCTGGTCTGATACTCGAAACCAATAACTGGAATGGCCTAGGGGAAAAGTACACACCCCATTGTAATCGCGCGAGTTTCTACTTTCAGATGCAACAGGAATTTCTCGAGTTCGTCAATCCGTTCGCGAGATATGGGAGTTTGAGGTTAAGGAATGGTTGAGAAACCATCAAAATTTTCGCTGGTCTGATACTCGAAACCAATAACCACAATTGCCTAGGGCAAAAATACACATACCGTTGTAATTGGGCAAGTTTCTGCTTTCAGATGCAACTGGAATTTCTCTAGTTCGTCAAGCCGTTCGCGAAACATGTGAGTTTGAAGTTACGGAATGGTTGAGGAACCATCAAAATTTTCGCTGGTCTGCTACTCGAAACCAATAACTGCTGTGGCCTAGGGCAAAAATACACATTCCGTTGTAATCGGGCGAGTCTCTGCTTTCAGATGCAACAGGAATTTCTCGAGATCGTCAATCCGTTCGCGAGATATGGGAGTTTGAAGTTACGGAATGGTTGGGAAACAATCAAAATTTTAGTAAGTCTGATACTCGAAACCAATAACTACTTTGTCCTAGGGCAAAAATACACACACCATTGTAATCGGGCGAGTTTCTACTTTCAGATACAAAAGGAATTTCTCGAGTTCGCCAATCCGTTCGCGAGATATGGGAGTTTGAAGTTAAGGAATGGTTGAGAAACCATGAAAATTTGTCGCTGGTCTGATACTCGAAACCAATAACTACAATTGCGTATGGCAAAAATACACATACTGTTGTAATCGGGCGAGTTTCTACTTTCAGACGCAACAGGAATTTCTCGAGTTCGTCAATCCGTTCGCGAGATATGGGAGTTTGAAGTTAAGGAATGGTTGAGAAACCATCAAAATTTTCGCAAGTCTGATACTCGAAACCAATAACTTCTATTGCCTAGGGCAAAAATACATACACCATTGTAATCGGGCGAGATTCTACTTTCAGATGCAAAAGGAATTTCTCGGGTTCGTCAATCCGTTCGCGAGATATGGGAGTTTGAGGTTAAGGAATGGTTGAAAAACCATTAAAATTTTCGCAAGTCTGATACTCGAAACCAATAAGTACTATTGCCGAGGGGAAAAATACACATACCGTTGTAATCGGGCGAGTTTCAACTTTCAGATGCAAGAGGAATGTCTCGAGTTCGTCAATCCGTTCGCGAGATATGGGAGTTTGAAGTTACGGAATCGTTGAGAAACCATCAAAATTTTGGCAAGTCTGATACTCGAAAACAATAACTACTATGTTCTAGGGCAAAAATATACACACCACTGTAATCGATCGAGTTTCTGCTTTCAGATGCAACAGGAATTTCTCGAGTTCGTCAATCCGTTCGCGAGATATGGGAGTTTGAAGTTAAGGAATGGTTGAGAAAGCATCAAAATTTTCCTAAATCTGATACTCGAAACCAATAACTACTATGTTCTAGGGCAAAAATACACACACCATTGTAATCGATCGAGTTTCTGCTTTCAGATGCAACAGGAATTTCTCGAGTTCGTCAATCCGTTCGCGAGATATGGGAGTTTGAAGTTAAGGAATGGTTGAGAAACCATCAAAATTTTCGCAAGTCTGATACTCGAAACCGATAAGTACTAATGCAGAGGGGAATAATAAACATACCGTTGTAATCGGGTGAGTTTCCACTTTCAGATGCAACATGAATTTCAAGAGTTCGTCAATCCGTTCTCGAGATATGGGAGATTGAAGTTAAGGAATGGTTGAGAAACCATCAAAATTTTCGCTGGTCTGCTACTCGAAACCAATAACTGCTGTGGCCTAGGGCAAAAATACCCATACCATTGTAATCGGGCGAGTTTCTGCTTTCAGATGCAACAGGAATTTCTCGAGTTCGTCAATCCGTTCGCGAGATATGGGAGTTTGAGGTTAGGGAATTGTTGAGAAACCATCAAAATTTTCGTAAATCTGATACTCGAAACCAATAACTACTATGTTCTAGGGCAAAAATACACACACCATTGTAATCGATCGAGTTTCTGCTTTCAGATGCAACAGTAATTTCTCGAGTTCGTCAATCCGTTCGCGAGATATGGGAGTTTGAAGTTAAGGAATGGTTCAGAAACCGTCAAAATTTTCGCAAGTTTGATACTCGAAACCAATAACTACAATTGCCTAGGGCAAAAATACACATTCCGTTGTAATCGGGCGAGTCTCTGCTTTCAGATGCAACAGGAATTTCTCGAGTTCGTCAATCCGTTCGCGAGATATGGGAGTTTGAAGATAAGGAATGGTTGAGAAACCATGAAAATTTTCGCTGGTCTGATACTCGAAACCAATAACTACAATTGCCTAGGGCAAAAATACACATACGGTTGCAATCGGGCGAGTTTCTACTTTCAGATGCAAGAGGAATTTCTCGAGTTCGTCAATCCGTTCGCGAGATATGGGAGTTTGAAGTTTAGGAATGGTTGAGGAACCATCAAAAGTTTCGCTGGTCTGATACTCGAAACCAATAACTGGAATGGCCTAGGGGAAAAGTACACACCCCATTGTAATCGCGCGAGTTTCTACTTTCAGATGCAACAGGAATTTCTCGAGTTCGTCAATCCGTTCGCGAGATATGGGAGTTTGAGGTTAAGGAATGGTTGAGAAACCATCAAAATTTTCGCTGGTCTGCTACTCGAAACCAATAACTGCTATGGCCTAGGGCAAAAATACACATACCATTGTAATCGGGCGAGTTTCTGCTTTCAGATGCAACAGGAATTTCTCGAGTTCGTCGATCCGTTCGCGAGATATGGGAGGTTGAGGTTAGGGAATTGTTGAGGAACCATCAAAATTTTCGTAAATCTGATACTCGAAACCAATAACTACTATGTTCTAAGGCAAAAATACACACACCATTGTGATCGATCGAGTCTCTGCTTTCAGATGCAACAGGAATTTCTCGAGTTCGTCAATCCGTTCGCGAGATATGGGAGTTTGAGGTTAAGGAATGGTTGAGAAACCATCAAAATTTTCGCTGGTCTGCTACTCGAAACCAATAACTGCTATGGCCTAGGGCAAAAATACACATACCATTGTAATCGGGCGAGTTTCTGCTTTCAGATGCAACAGGAATTTCTCGAGTTCGTCGATCCGTTCGCGAGATATGGGAGTTTGAAGTTAAGGAATGGTTGAGAAAGCATCAAAATTTTCCTAAATCTGATACTCGAAACCAATAACTACTATGTTCTAGGGCAAAAATACACACACCATTGTAATCGATCGAGTTTCTGCTTTCAGATGCAACAGGAATTTCTCGAGTTCGTCAATCCGTTCGCGAGATATGGGAGTTTGAAGTTAAGGAATGGTTGAGAAACCATCAAAATTTTCGCAAGTCTGATACTCGAAACCGATAAGTACTAATGCAGAGGGGAATAATAAACATACCGTTGTAATCGGGTGAGTTTCCACTTTCAGATGCAACATGAATTTCAAGAGTTCGTCAATCCGTTCTCGAGATATGGGAGATTGAAGTTAAGGAATGGTTGAGAAACCATCAAAATTTTCGCTGGTCTGCTACTCGAAACCAATAACTGCTGTGGCCTAGGGCAAAAATACCCATACCATTGTAATCGGGCGAGTTTCTGCTTTCAGATGCAACAGGAATTTCTCGAGTTCGTCAATCCGTTCGCGAGATATGGGAGTTTGAGGTTAGGGAATTGTTGAGAAACCATCAAAATTTTCGTAAATCTGATACTCGAAACCAATAACTACTATGTTCTAGGGCAAAAATACACACACCATTGTAATCGATCGAGTTTCTGCTTTCAGATGCAACAGTAATTTCTCGAGTTCGTCAATCCGTTCGCGAGATATGGGAGTTTGAAGTTAAGGAATGGTTCAGAAACCGTCAAAATTTTCGCAAGTTTGATACTCGAAACCAATAACTACAATTGCCTAGGGCAAAAATACACATTCCGTTGTAATCGGGCGAGTCTCTGCTTTCAGATGCAACAGGAATTTCTCGAGTTCGTCAATCCGTTCGCGAGATATGGGAGTTTGAAGATAAGGAATGGTTGAGAAACCATGAAAATTTTCGCTGGTCTGATACTCGAAACCAATAACTACAATTGCCTAGGGCAAAAATACACATACGGTTGCAATCGGGCGAGTTTCTACTTTCAGATGCAAGAGGAATTTCTCGAGTTCGTCAATCCGTTCGCGAGATATGGGAGTTTGAAGTTTAGGAATGGTTGAGGAACCATCAAAAGTTTCGCTGGTCTGATACTCGAAACCAATAACTGGAATGGCCTAGGGGAAAAGTACACACCCCATTGTAATCGCGCGAGTTTTTACTTTCAGATGCAACAGGAACTTCTCGAGTTCGTCAATCCGTTCGCGAGATATGGGAGTTTGAGGTTAAGGAATGGTTGAGAAACCATCAAAATTTTCGCTGGTCTGCTACTCGAAACCAATAACTGCTATGGCCTAGGGCAAAAATACACATACCATTGTAATCGGGCGAGTTTCTGCTTTCAGATGCAACAGGAATTTCTCGAGTTCGTCGATCCGTTCGCGAGATATGGGAGGTTGAGGTTAGGGAATTGTTGAGGAACCATCAAAATTTTCGTAAATCTGATACTCGAAACCAATAACTACTATGTTCTAGGGCAAAAATACACACACCATTGTGATCGATCGAGTTTCTGCTTTCAGATGCAACAGGAATTTCTCGAGATCGTCAATCCGTTCGCGAGATATGGGAATTTGAAGTCAAGGAATGCTTCTGAAACCGTCAAAAATTTCGCAAGTCTGATACTCGAAACCAATAACTACAATTGCCTAGGGCAAAAATACACATTCAGTTGTAATCGGGCGAGTCTCTGCTTTCAGATGCAACAGGAATTTCTCGAGATCGTCAATCCGTTCGCGAGATATGGGAGTTTGAAGTTACGGAATGGTTGAGAAACCATCGAAATTTTCGCAAGTCTGATACTCGAAACCGATAAGTACTAATGCCGAGGGGAAAAATAAAAGTACCGTTGTAATCGGGTGAGTTTCCACTTTCAGATGCAACATGAATTTCAAGAGTTCGTCAATCCGTTCTCGAGATATGGGAGTATGAAGTTACGGAATCGTTGAGAAACCATCAAAATTTTCGCAAGTCTGATACTCGAAACCAATAACTACAATGGCCCAGGGCAAAAATACACATACGGTTGTAATCGGGCGAGTTTCTGCTTTCAGATGCAACAGGAATTTCTCGAGTTCGTCAATCCGTCCGCGAGATATGGGAGTTTGAAGATAAGGAATGGTTGAGAAACCATGAATATTTTCGCTGGTCTGATACTCGAAACCAATAACCACAATTGCCTAGGGCAAAAATACACATACCGTTGTAATTGGGCAAGTTTCTGCTTTCAGATGCAACTGGAATTTCTCTAGTTCGTCAAGCCGTTCGCGAAACATGTGAGTTTGAAGTTACGGAATGGTTGAGGAACCATCAAAATTTTCGCTGGTCTGCTACTCGAAACCAATAACTGCTGTGGCCTAGGGCAAAAATACACATTCCGTTGTAATCGGGCGAGTCTCTGCTTTCAGATGCAACAGGAATTTCTCGAGATCGTCAATCCGTTCGCGAGATATGGGAGTTTGAAGTTACGGAATGGTTGGGAAACAATCAAAATTTTAGTAAGTCTGATACTCGAAACCAATAACTACTTTGTCCTAGGGCAAAAACACACACACCATTGTAATCGGGCGAGTTTCTACTTTCAGATACAAAAGGAATTTGTCGAGTTCGCCAATCCGTTCGCGAGATATGGGAGTTTGAAGTTAAGGAATGGTTGAGAAACCATGAAAATTTGTCGCTGGTCTGATACTCGAAACCAATAACTACAATTGCGTATGGCAAAAATACACATACTGTTGTAATCGGGCGAGTTTCTACTTTCAGACGCAACAGGAATTTCTCGAGTTCGTCAATCCGTTCGCGAGATATGGGAGTTTGAAGTTAAGGAATGGTTGAGAAACCATCAAAATTTTCGCAAGTCTGATACTCGAAACCAATAACTTCTATTGCCTAGGGCAAAAATACATACACCATTGTAATCGGGCGAGATTCTACTTTCAGATGCAAAAGGAATTTCTCGGGTTCGTCAATCCGTTCGCGAGATATGGGAGTTTGAGGTTAAGGAATGGTTGAAAAACCATTAAAATTTTCGCAAGTCTGATACTCGAAACCAATAAGTACTATTGCCGAGGGGAAAAATACACATACCGTTGTAATCGGGCGAGTTTCAACTTTCAGATGCAAGAGGAATGTCTCGAGTTCGTCAATCCGTTCGCGAGATATGGGAGTTTGAAGTTACGGAATCGTTGAGAAACCATCAAAATTTTGGCAAGTCTGATACTCGAAACCAATAACTACTATGTTCTAGGGCAAAAATATACACACCACTGTAATCGATCGAGTTTCTGCTTTCAGATGCAACAGGAATTTCTCGAGTTCGTCAATCCGTTCGCGAGATATGGGAGTTTGAAGTTAAGGAATGGTTGAGAAAGCATCAAAATTTTCCTAAATCTGATACTCGAAACCAATAACTACTATGTTCTAGGGCAAAAATACACACACCATTGTAATCGATCGAGTTTCTGCTTTCAGATGCAACAGGAATTTCTCGAGTTCGTCAATCCGTTCGCGAGATATGGGAGTTTGAAGTTAAGGAATGGTTGAGAAACCATCAAAATTTTCGCAAGTCTGATACTCGAAACCGATAAGTACTAATGCAGAGGGGAATAATAAACATACCGTTGTAATCGGGTGAGTTTCCACTTTCAGATGCAACATGAATTTCAAGAGTTCGTCAATCCGTTCTCGAGATATGGGAGATTGAAGTTAAGGAATGGTTGAGAAACCATCAAAATTTTCGCTGGTCTGCTACTCGAAACCAATAACTGCTGTGGCCTAGGGCAAAAATACCCATACCATTGTAATCGGGCGAGTTTCTGCTTTCAGATGCAACAGGAATTTCTCGAGTTCGTCAATCCGTTCGCGAGATATGGGAGTTTGAGGTTAGGGAATTGTTGAGAAACCATCAAAATTTTCGTAAATCTGATACTCGAAACCAATAACTACTATGTTCTAGGGCAAAAATACACACACCATTGTAATCGATCGAGTTTCTGCTTTCAGATGCAACAGTAATTTCTCGAGTTCGTCAATCCGTTCGCGAGATATGGGAGTTTGAAGTTACGGAATGGTTGAGAAACCATCGAAATTTTCGCAAGTCTGATATTCGAAACCAATAACTACAATTGCCTTGGGCAAAAATACACATTCCGTTGTAATCGGGCGAGTTTCAACTTTCAGATGCAAGAGGAATGTCTCGAGTTCGTCAATCCGTTCGCGAGATATGGGAGTTTGAAGTTACGGAATCGTTGAGAAACCATCAAAATTTTGGCAAGTCTGATACTCGAAACCAATAACTACTATGTTCTAGGGCAAAAATATACACACCACTGTAATCGATCGAGTTTCTGCTTTCAGATGCAACAGGAATTTCTCGAGTTCGTCAATCCGTTCGCGAGATATGGGAGTTTGAAGTTAAGGAATGGTTGAGAAAGCATCAAAATTTTCCTAAATCTGATACTCGAAACCAATAACTACTATGTTCTAGGGCAAAAATACACACACCATTGTAATCGATCGAGTTTCTGCTTTCAGATGCAACAGGAATTTCTCGAGTTCGTCAATCCGTTCGCGAGATATGGGAGTTTGAGGTTAAGGAATGGTTGAAAAACCATTAAAATTTTCGCAAGTCTGATACTCGAAACCAATAAGTACTATTGCCGAGGGGAAAAATACACATACCGTTGTAATCGGGCGAGTTTCAACTTTCAGATGCAAGAGGAATGTCTCGAGTTCGTCAATCCGTTCGCGAGATATGGGAGTTTGAAGTTACGGAATCGTTGAGAAACCATCAAAATTTTGGCAAGTCTGATACTCGAAACCAATAACTACTATGTCCTAGGGCAAAAATACACACCATTGTAATCGGGCGAGTTTCTACTTTCAGATGCAAAAGGAATTTCTCGATTTCGACAATCCGTTCGCGAGATATGAGAGTTTGAAGTTAAGGAATGTTGGAGAAACCATCAAAATTTTCGCAAATCTGATAGTTGACACCAATAACTGCTATGGCCTAGGGCAAAAATACATACACCATTGTAATCGGGCGAGTTTCTACTTTCAGATGCAAAAGGAATTTCTCGAGTTCGTCAATCCGTTCGCGAGATATGGGAGTTTGAGGTTAAGGAATGGTTGAAAAACCATTAAAATTTTCGCAAGTCTGATACTCGAAGCCAATAAGTACTATTGCCGAGGGGAAAAATACACATACCGTTGTAATCGGGCGAGTTTCTACTTTCAGATGCAAGAGGAATGTCTCGAGTTCATCAATCCGTTCGCGAGATATGGGAGTTTGAAGTTACGGAATCGTTGAGAAACCATCAAAATTTTCGCAAGTCTGATACTCGAAACCAATAACTTCTATTGCCTAGGGCAAAAATACACATGCCGTTGTATTCGGGCGAGTTTCTACTTTCAGATGCAAAAGGAATTTCTCGATTTCGACAATCCGTTCGCGAGATATGAGAGTTTGAAGTTAAGGAATGTTGGAGAAACCATCAAAATTTTCGCAAATCTGATAGTTGACACCAATAACTGCTATGGCCTAGGGCAAAAATACACATACCATTGTAATCGAGCGAGATTATGCTTTCAGATGCAACTGGAATTTCTCGAGTTGGTAATCCGTTCGCGAGATATGGGAGTTTGAAGTTAAGGAATGGTTGAGGAACCATCAAAATTTTCGCTGGTCTGCTACTCGAAACCAATAACTGCTGTGGCCTAGGGCAAAAATACACATACCATTGTAATCGGGCGAGTTTCTGCTTTCAGATGCAACAGGAATTTCTCGATTTCGTCAATCCGTTCGCGAGATATGGGAGTTTGAGGTTAGGGAATTGTTGAGAAACCATCAAAATTTTCGTAAATCTGATACTCGAAACCAATAACTACTATGCTGTAGGGCAAAAATACACACACCATTGTAATCGATCGAGTTTCTGCTTTCAGATGCAACAGAAATTTCTCGAATTCGTCAATCCGTTCGGGAGATATGGGAGTTTGAAGTTAAGGAATGGTTCAGAAACCGTCAAAATTTTCGCAAGTCTGATACTCGAAACCAATAACTACAATTGCCTAGGGCAAAAATACACATTCCGTTGTAATCGGGCGAGTCTATGCTTTCAGATGCAACAGGAATTTCTCGAGATCGTCAATCCGTTCGCGAGATATGGGAGTTTGAAGTTACGGAATGGTTGAGAAACAATCAAAATTTTAGTAAGTCTGATACTCGAAACCAATAACTACTTTGTCCTAGGGCAAAAATACACACACCATTGTAATCGGGCGAGTTTCTACTTTCAGATGCAAAAGGAATTTCTCGAGTTCGTCAATTCGTTCGCGAGATATGGGAGTTTGAAGTTAAGGAATGGTTGGGAAAACATCAACATTTTCGCTGGTCTGATACTCGAAACCAATAACTACTATGTTCTAGGGCAAAAATACACACAACATTGTAATCGATCGAGTTTCTGCTTTCAGATGCAACGGGAATTTCTCGAGTTCGTCAATCCGTTCGCGAGATATGGGAGTTTGAAGAGAAGGAATGGTTGAGAAACCATGAAAATTTTCGCTGGTCTGATACTCGAAACCAATAACTACAATTGCCTAGGGCAAAAATACACATACGGTTGTAATCGGGCGAGTTTCTACTTTCAGATGCAAGAGGAATTTCTCGAGTTCGTCAATCCGTTCGCGAGATATGGGAGTTTGAAGTTAAGGAATGGTTGAGGAACCATCAAAATTTTCGCTGGTCTGATACTCGAAACCAATAACTGGAATGGCCAAGGGGAAAAGTACACACCCCATTGTAATCGGGCGAGTTTCTACTTTCAGATGCAACAGGAATTTCTGGAGTTCGTCAATCCTTTCGCGAGATATGGGAGTTTGAAGTTAAGGAATGGTTGAGAAACCATCAAAATTTTCGCTGGTCTGCTACTCGAAACCAATAGCTGCTATGGCATAGGGCAAAAATACACATACCATTGTAATCGGGCGAGTTTCTGCTTTCAGATGCAACAGGAATTTCTCGAGTTCGTCGATCCGTTCGCGAGATATGGGAGTTTGAGGTTAGGGAAGTGTTGAGAAACCATCAAAATTTTCGTAAATCTGATACTCGAAATCAATAACTACTATGTTCTAGGGCAAAAATACACACACCATTGTAATCGATCGAGTTTCTGCTTTCAGATGCAACAGGAATTTCTCGAGATCGTCAATCCGTTCGCGAGATATGGGAGTTTGAAGTTAAGGAATGGTTGAGATACAATCAAAATTTTAGTAATTCTGATACTCGAAACCAATAACTACTTTGTCCTAGGGCAAAAATACACATACCGTTGTAATCGGGCGAGTTTCTACTTTCAGACGCAACAGGAATTTCTCGAGTTCGTCAATCCGTTCGCGAGATATGGGAGTTTGAAGTTAAGGAATGGTTGAGAAACCATCAAAATTTTCGCAAGTCTGATACTCGAAACAAATAACTTCTATTGCCTAGGGCAAAAATACATACACCATTGTAATCGGGCGAGTTTCTACTTTCGGATGCAAAAGGAATTTCTCGAGTTCGTCAATCCGTTCGCGAGATATGGGAGTTTGAAGTTACGGAATGGTTGAGAAACCATCGAAATTTTCGCAAGTCTGATATTCGAAACCAATAACTACAATTGCCTAGGGCAAAAATACACATTCCGTTGTAATAGGGCGAGTCTCTGCTTTCAGATGCAACAGGAATTTCTCGAGATCGTCAATCCGTTCGCGAGATATGGGAGTTTGAAGTTACGGAATGGTTGAGAAACAATCAAAATTTTAGTAAGTCTGATACTCGAAACCAATATCTACTTTGTCCTAGGGCAAAAATAGACACACCATTGTAATCGGGCGAGTTTCTACTTTCAGATGCAAAAGGAATTTCTCGAGTTCGTCAATCCGTTCGCGAGATATGGGAGTTTGAAGTTAAGGAATGGTTGGGAAACCATCAAAATTTTCGCTGGTCTGATACTCGAAACCAATAACTACAATTGCCTAGGGCAAAAATACACATACTGTTGTAATCGGGCGAGTTTCTACTGTCAGATGCAACAGGAATTTCTCGAGTTCGTCAATCCGTTCGCGAGATATGGGAATTTGAAGTTAAGGAATGGTTGAGAAACCATCAAAATTTTGGCAAGTCTGATACTCGAAACCAATAACTACTATGTTCTAGGGCAAAAATACACACACCATTGTAATCGATCGAGTTTCTGCTTTCAGATGCAACAGGAATTTCCCGAGTTCGTCAATCCGTTCGCGAGATATGGGAGTTTGAAGTTACGGAATGGTTGAGAAACCATCAAAATGTTGGTAAGTCTGATACTCGATACCAATAACTACTAAGTCCTAGGGCAAAAATACACACACCATTGTAATCGGGCGAGTTTCTACTTTCAGATGCAAAAGGAATCTCTCGAGTTCGCCAATCCGTTCGCGAGATATAGGAGTTTGAAGTTAAGGAATGGTTGAGAAACCATCAAAATTTTCGCAAGTCTGATACTCGAAACCAATAACTAAAATTGCCTAGGGCAAAAATACACAAACGGTTGTAATCGGGCGAGTTTCTGCTTTCACATGCAACAGGAATTTCTCGAGTTCCGATCGAGTTCGAATCCGATCGCGAGATATGGGAGTTTGAAGTTACGGAATGGTGGAGAAACCATCATAATTTTCGCAAGTCTGATACTCGAAACCAATAACTACAATTGCCTAGGGCAAAAATATACATAGCGTTGTAATCGGGCGAGTTTCTGCTTTCAGATGCAAAAGGAATTTCTCGAGTTCGTCAATCCGTTCGCGAGATATGGGAGTTTGAAGTTACGGAATGGTTGAGAAACCATCAAAATGTTGGTAAGTCTGATACTCGATACCAATAACTACTAAGTCCTAGGGCAAAAATACACACACCATTGTAATCGGGCGAGTTTCTACTTTCAGATGCAAAAAGAATTTCTCGAATTCGTCAATCCGTTCGCGAGATATGGGAGTTTGAGGTCAAGGAATGGTTGAAAAACCATTAAAATTTTCGCAAGTCTGATACTCGAAACCAATAACTAAAATTGCCTAGGGCAAAAATACACAAACGGTTGTAATCGGGCGAGTTTCTGCTTTCACATGCAACAGGAATTTCTCGAGTTCGTCAATCCGTTCGCGAGATATGGGAGTTTGAAGTTACGGAATGGTTGAGAAACCATCAAAATTTTCGCAAGTCTGATACTCGAAACCAATAACTTCTATTGCCTAGGGCAAAAATACACATACCGTTGTATTCGGGCGAGTTTCTACTTTCAGATGCAAAAGGAATTTCTCGATTTCGACAACCCGTTCGCGAGATATGAGAGTTTAAAGTTAAGGCATGGTGGAGAAACCATCAAAATTTTCGCAAATCTGATAGTTGACACAAATAACTGCTATGGCCTAGGGCAAAAATACACATACCATTGTAATCGAGCGAGATTATGCTTTCAGAGGCAACTGGAATTTCTCGAGTTGGTAATCCGTTCGCGAGATATGGGAGTTTGAAGTTAAGGAATGGTTGAGGAACCATCAAAATTTTCGCAAGTCTGATACTCGAAACCAATAACTACAAAGGCCTAGGGGAAAAATACACATACCTATGCAATCGGGCGAGTTTCTGCTTTCAGATGCAAAAGGAATTTCTCGAGTTCGTCAATCCGATCGCGAGATATGGGAGTTTGAAGTTACGGAATGGTTGAGAAACCATCAAAATTTTCGCAAGTCTGATACTCGAAACCAATAACTACAATTGCCTAGGGCAAAAATACACACACCATTGTAATCGGGCGAGTTTCTACTTTCAGATGCAAAAGGAATTTCTCGAGTTCGTCAATCCGTTCGCGAGATATAGGAGTTTGAAGTTAAGGAATGGTTGAGAAACCATTAAAATTTTGCGCAAGTCTGATACTCGAAACCAATAAGTACTATTGCCGAGGGGAAAAATACATATACCGTTGTAATCGGGCGAGTTTCTACTTTCAGATGCAAGAGGAATTTCTCGAGTTCGTCAATCCGATCGCGAGATATGGGAGTTTGAAGTTACGGAATGGTTGAGAAACCATCAAAATTTTCGCAAGTCTGATACTCGAAACCAATAACTACAATTGCCTAGGGCAAAAATACACACACCATTGTAATCGGGCGAGTTTCTACTTTCAGATGCAAAAGGAATTTCTCGAGTTCGTCAATCCGTTCGCGAGATATGGGAGTTTGAGGTCAAGGAATGGTTGAAAAACCATTAAAATTTTCGCAAGTCTGATACTCGAAACCAATAACTACAAAAGCCTAGGGGAAAAATACACATACCTTTGCAATCGGGCGAGATTCTACTTTCAGATGCAAAAGGAATTTCTCGAGTTCGTCAATCCGTTCGCGAGATATGGGAGTTTGAAGTTAAGGAATGCTTGAGAAACCATCAAAATTTTCGCAAGTATGATACGCGAAACCAATAACTACAAAGGACTAGGGGAAAAATACACATACCTTTGTAATCGGGAGAGTTTCTACTTTCAGATACAAAAGGAATTTCTCGAGCTCGCCAATCCGTTCGCGAGATATAGGAGTTTGAACTTAGGAATGGTTGAGAAACCATCAAAATTTTCGCAAGTCGGATACTCGAAACCAATAACTACTATGGCCCAGGGCAAAAATACACATGCCATTGTAACCAGGCGAGTTTCTACTTTCAGATGCAAAAGGAATTTCTCGAGTTCGTCAATCCGTTCGCGAGATATGGGAGTTTGAAGTTAAGGAATGGTTGGGAAACCATCAAAATTTTCGCTGGTCTGATACTCGAAACCAATAACTACAATTGCCTAGGGCAAAAATACACATACTGTTGTAATCGGGCGAGTTTCTACTGTCAGATGCAACAGGAATTTCTCGAGTTCGTCAATCCGTTCGCGAGATATGGGAATTTGAAGTTAAGGAATGGTTGAGAAACCATCAAAATTTTGGCAAGTCTGATACTCGAAACCAATAACTACTATGTTCTAGGGCAAAAATACACACACCATTGTAATCGATCGAGTTTCTGCTTTCAGATGCAACAGGAATTTCTCGAGTTCGTCAATCCGTTCGCGAGATATGGGAGTTTGAAGTTACGGAATGGTTGAGAAACCATCAAAATGTTGGTAAGTCTGATACTCGATACCAATAACTACTAAGTCCTAGGGCAAAAATACACACACCATTGTAATCGGGCGAGTTTCTACTTTCAGATGCAAAAGGAATCTCTCGAGTTCGCCAATCCGTTCGCGAGATATAGGAGTTTGAAGTTAAGGAATGGTTGAGAAACCATCAAAATTTTCGCAAGTCTGATACTCGAAACCAATAACTAAAATTGCCTAGGGCAAAAATACACAAACGGTTGTAATCGGGCGAGTTTCTGCTTTCACATGCAACAGGAATTTCTCGAGTTCCGATCGAGTTCGAATCCGATCGCGAGATATGGGAGTTTGAAGTTACGGAATGGTGGAGAAACCATCATAATTTTCGCAAGTCTGATACTCGAAACCAATAACTACAATTGCCTAGGGCAAAAATATACATAGCGTTGTAATCGGGCG
Organism: Ptiloglossa arizonensis; assembly: GCF_051014685.1. Lineage (NCBI taxonomy): Eukaryota > Metazoa > Arthropoda > Insecta > Hymenoptera > Colletidae > Ptiloglossa > Ptiloglossa arizonensis. The sequence goes on along the minus strand of NW_027478401.1, from coordinate 553,574 downwards.
AGTTTCTGCTTTCAGATGCAAAAGGAATTTCTCGAGTTCGTCAATCCGTTCGCGAGATATGGGAGTTTGAAGTTACGGAATGGTTGAGAAACCATCAAAATGTTGGTAAGTCTGATACTCGATACCAATAACTACTAAGTCCTAGGGCAAAAATACACACACCATTGTAATCGGGCGAGTTTCTACTTTCAGATGCAAAAAGAATTTCTCGAATTCGTCAATCCGTTCGCGAGATATGGGAGTTTGAGGTCAAGGAATGGTTGAAAAACCATTAAAATTTTCGCAAGTCTGATACTCGAAACCAATAACTAAAATTGCCTAGGGCAAAAATACACATACGGTTGTAATCGGGCGAGTTTCTGCTTTCACATGCAACAGGAATTTCTCGAGTTCGTCAAACCGTTCGCGAGATATGGGAGTTTGAAGTTAAGGAATGGATGAGAAACCATCAAAATTTTCGCAAGTCTGATACTCGAAACCAATAACTTCTATTGCCTAGGGCAAAAATACACATACCGTTGTATTCGGGCGAGTTTCTACTTTCAGATGCAAAAGGAATTTCTCGATTTCGACAATCCGTTCGCGAGATATGAGAGTTTAAAGTTAAGGCATGGTGGAGAAACCATCAAAATTTTCGCAAATCTGATAGTTGACACAAATAACTGCTATGGCCTAGGGCAAAAATACACATACCATTGTAATCGTGCGAGATTATGCTTTCAGAGGCAACTGGAATTTCTCGAGTTGGTAATCCGTTCGCGAGATATGGGAGTTTGAAGTTAAGGAATGGTTGAGGAACCATCAAAATTTTCGCAAGTCTGATACTCGAAACCAATAACTACAAAGGCCTAGGGGAAAAATACACATACCTTTGCAATCGGGCGAGTTTCTGCTTTCAGATGCAAAAGGAATTTCTCGAGTTCGTCAATCCGATCGCGAGATATGGGAGTTTGAAGTTACGGAATGGTTGAGAAACCATCAAAATTTTCGCAAGTCTGATACTCGAAACCAATAACTACAATTGCCTAGGGCAAAAATACACACACCATTGTAATCGGGCGAGTTTCTACTTTCAGATGCAAAAGGAATTTCTCGAGTTCGTCAATCCGTTCGCGAGATATAGGAGTTTGAAGTTAAGGAATGGTTGAGAAACCATCAAAATTTTGCGCAAGTCTGATACTCGAAACCAATAAGTACTATTGCCGAGGGGAAAAATACATATACCGTTGTAATCGGGCGAGTTTCTACTTTCAGATGCAAGAGGAATTTCTCGAGTTCGTCAATCCGATCGCGAGATATGGGAGTTTGAAGTTACGGAATGGTTGAGAAACCATCAAAATTTTCGCAAGTCTGATACTCGAAACCAATAACTACAATTGCCTAGGGCAAAAATACACACACCATTGTAATCGGGCGAGTTTCTACTTTCAGATGCAAAAGGAATTTCTCGAGTTCGTCAATCCGTTCGCGAGATATGGGAGTTTGAGGTCAAGGAATGGTTGAAAAACCATTAAAATTTTCGCAAGTCTGATACTCGAAACCAATAACTACAAAAGCCTAGGGGAAAAATACACATACCTTTGCAATCGGGCGAGATTCTACTTTCAGATGCAAAAGGAATTTCTCGAGTTCGTCAATCCGTTCGCGAGATATGGGAGTTTGAAGTTAAGGAATGCTTGAGAAACCATCAAAATTTTCGCAAGTATGATACGCGAAACCAATAACTACAAAGGACTAGGGGAAAAATACACATACCTTCGTAATCGGGAGAGTTTCTACTTTCAGATGCAAAAGGAATTTCTCGAGCTCGCCAATCCGTTCGCGAGATATAGGAGTTTGAAGTTAAGGAATGGTTGAGAAACCATCAAAATTTTCGCAAGTCGGATACTCGAAACCAATAACTACTATGGCCCAGGGCAAAAATACACATGCCATTGTAACCAGGCGAGTTTCTGCTTTCAGATGCAACAGGAATTTCTCGAGTTCGTCAATCCGTTCGCGAGATATGGGAGTTTGAAGTTACGGAATGGTTGAGAAACCATCGAAATTTTCGCAAGTCTGATATTCGAAACCAATAACTTCTATTGCCTAGGGCAAAAATACACATACCGTTGTATTCGGGCGAGTTCCTACTTTCAGACGCAACAGGAATTTCTCGATTTCGTCAAACCGTTCGCGAGATATGGGAGTTTGAAGTTAAGGAATGGTTGAGAAACCATCAAAATTTTCGCAAGTCGGATACTCGAAACCAATAACTACTATGGCCCAGGGCAAAAATACACATGCCGTTGTAATCGGGCGAGATTCTGCTTTCAGATGCAACAGGAATTTCTCGATTTCGACAATCCGTTCGCGAGATATGAGAGTTTGAAGTTAAGGAATGGTTGAGGAACCATCAAAATTTTCGCAAGTCTGATACTCGAAACCAATAACTACAAAGGCCTAGGGGAAAAATACACATACCTTTGCAATCGGGCGAGTTTGTGCTTTCAGATGCAAAAGGAATTTCTCGAGTTCGCCAATCCGATCGCGAGATATGGGTGTTTGAAGTTACGGAATGGTTGAGAAACCATCAAAATTTTCGCAAGTCTGATACTCGAAACCAATAACTACAATTGCCTAGGGCAAAAATACACATACCGTTGTAATCGGGCGAGTTTCTGCTTTCAGATGCAACAGGAATTTCTCGAGTTCGTCAATCCGTTCGCGAAATATGGGAGTTTGAAGTTACGGAATGGTTGAGAAACCATCAAAATTTTGGTAAGTCTGATACTCGAAACCAATAACTACTATGTCCTAGGGCAAAAATACACACCATTGTATTCGGGCGGGTTTCTACTTTCAGATGCAAAAGGAATATCTCGAGTTCGCCAATCCGTTCGCGAGATATAGGAGTTTGAAGTTAAGGAATGGTTGAGAAACCATCAAAATTTTCGCAAGTCTGATACTCGAAACCAATAACTAAAATTGCCTACGGCAAAAATACACATACGGTTGTAATCGGGCGAGTTTCTGCTTTCACATGCAACAGGAATTTCTCGAGTTCCGATCGAGTTCGAATCCGATCGCGAGATATGGGAGTTTGAAGTTACGGAATGGTTGAGAAACCATCGAAATTTTCGCAAGTCTGATATTCGAAACCAATAACTTCTATTGCCTAGGGCAAAAATACACATACCGTTGTATTCGGGCGAGTTCCTACTTTCAGACGCAACAGGAATTTCTCGATTTCGTCAAACCGTTCGCGAGATATGGGAGTTTGAAGTTAAGGAATGGTTGAGAAACCATCAAAATTTTCGCAAGTCGGATACTCGAAACCAATAACTACTATGGCCCAGGGCAAAAATACACATGCCGTTGTAATCGGGCGAGTTTCTGCTTTCAGATGCAACAGGAATTTCTCGATTTCGACAATCCGTTCGCGAGATATGAGAGTTTGAAGTTAAGGAATGGTTGAGGAACCATCAAAATTTTCGCAAGTCTGATACTCGAAACCAATAACTACAAAGGCCTAGGGGAAAAATACACATACCTTTGCAATCGGGCGAGTTTGTGCTTTCAGATGCAAAAGGAATTTCTCGAGTTCGCCAATCCGATCGCGAGATATGGGTGTTTGAAGTTACGGAATGGTTGAGAAACCATCAAAATTTTCGCAAGTCTGATACTCGAAACCAATAACTACAATTGCCTAGGGCAAAAATACACATACCGTTGTAATCGGGCGAGTTTCTGCTTTCAGATGCAAAAGGAATTTCTCGAGTTCGTCAATCCGATCGCGAGATATGGGAGTTTGAAGTTACGGAATGGTTGAGAAACCATCAAAATTTTCGCAAGTCTGATACTCGAAACCAATAACTACAATTGCCTAGGGCAAAAATACACACACCATTGTAATCGGGCGAGTTTCTACTTTCAGATGCAAAAGGAATTTCTCGAGTTCGTCAATCCGTTCGCGAGATATAGGAGTTTGAAGTTAAGGAATGGTTGAGAAACCATCAAAATTTTGCGCAAGTCTGATACTCGAAACCAATAAGTACTATTGCCGAGGGGAAAAATACATATACCGTTGTAATCGGGCGAGTTTCTACTTTCAGATGCAAGAGGAATTTCTCGAGTTCGTCAATCCGATCGCGAGATATGGGAGTTTGAAGTTACGGAATGGTGGAGAAACCATCAAAATTTTCGCAAGTCTGATACTCGAAACCAATAACTACAATTGCCTAGGGCAAAAATACACACACCATTGTAATCGGGCGAGTTTCTATTTTCAGATGCAAAAGGAATTTCTCGAGTTCGTCAATCCGTTCGCGAGATATGGGAGTTTGAGGTCAAGGAATGGTTGAAAAACCATTAAAATTTTCGCAAGTCTGATACTCGAAACCAATAACTACAAAAGCCTAGGGGAAAAATACACATACCTTTGCAATCGGGCGAGATTCTACTTTCAGATGCAAAAGGAATTTCTCGAGTTCGTCAATCCGTTCGCGAGATATGGGAGTTTGAAGTTAAGGAATGCTTGAGAAACCATCAAAATTTTCGCAAGTATGATACGCGAAACCAATAACTACAAAGGACTAGGGGAAAAATACACATACCTTCGTAATCGGGAGAGTTTCTACTTTCAGATGCAAAAGGAATTTCTCGAGCTCGCCAATCCGTTCGCGAGATATAGGAGTTTGAAGTTAAGGAATGGTTGAGAAACCATCAAAATTTTCGCAAGTCGGATACTCGAAACCAATAACTACTATGGCCCAGGGCAAAAATACACATGCCATTGTAACCAGGCGAGTTTCTGCTTTCAGATGCAACAGGAATTTCTCGAGTTCGTCAATCCGTTCGCGAGATATGGGAGTTTGAAGTTACGGAATGGTTGAGAAACCATCGAAATTTTCGCAAGTCTGATATTCGAAACCAATAACTTCTATTGCCTAGGGCAAAAATACACATACCGTTGTATTCGGGCGAGTTCCTACTTTCAGACGCAACAGGAATTTCTCGATTTCGTCAAACCGTTCGCGAGATATGGGAGTTTGAAGTTAAGGAATGGTTGAGAAACCATCAAAATTTTCGCAAGTCGGATACTCGAAACCAATAACTACTATGGCCCAGGGCAAAAATACACATGCCGTTGTAATCGGGCGAGTTTCTGCTTTCAGATGCAACAGGAATTTCTCGATTTCGACAATCCGTTCGCGAGATATGAGAGTTTGAAGTTAAGGAATGGTTGAGGAACCATCAAAATTTTCGCAAGTCTGATACTCGAAACCAATAACTACAAAGGCCTAGGGGAAAAATACACATACCTTTGCAATCGGGCGAGTTTGTGCTTTCAGATGCAAAAGGAATTTCTCGAGTTCGCCAATCCGATCGCGAGATATGGGTGTTTGAAGTTACGGAATGGTTGAGAAACCATCAAAATTTTCGCAAGTCTGATACTCGAAACCAATAACTACAATTGCCTAGGGCAAAAATACACATACCGTTGTAATCGGGCGAGTTTCTGCTTTCAGATGCAACAGGAATTTCTCGAGTTCGTCAATCCGTTCGCGAAATATGGGAGTTTGAAGTTACGGAATGGTTGAGAAACCATCAAAATTTTGGTAAGTCTGATACTCGAAACCAATAACTACTATGTCCTAGGGCAAAAATACACACCATTGTATTCGGGCGGGTTTCTACTTTCAGATGCAAAAGGAATATCTCGAGTTCGCCAATCCGTTCGCGAGATATAGGAGTTTGAAGTTAAGGAATGGTTGAGAAACCATCAAAATTTTCGCAAGTCTGATACTCGAAACCAATAACTAAAATTGCCTACGGCAAAAATACACATACGGTTGTAATCGGGCGAGTCTCTGCTTTCACATGCAACAGGAATTTCTCGAGTTCCGATCGAGTTCGAATCCGATCGCGAGATATGGGAGTTTGAAGTTACGGAATGGTTGAGAAGCCATCAAAATTTTCGCAAGTCTGATACTCGAAACCAATAACTACAATTGCCTAGGGCAAAAATACACATACCGTTGTAATCGGGCGAGTTTCTGCTTTCAGATGCAACAGGAATTTCTCGAGTTCGTCAAACCGTTCGCGAAATATGGGAGTTTGAAGTTACGGAATGGTTGAGAAACCATCAAAATTTTGGTAAGTCTGATACTCGAAACCAATAACTACTATGGCCCAGGGCAAAAATACACATGCCACTGTAATCGGGCGAATTTCTGCTTTCAGATGCAACAGGAATTTCTCGAGTTCGTCAATCCGTTCGCGAGATATGGGAGTTTGAAGTTACGGAATGGTTGAGAAACCATCAAAACTTTCGCAAGTCTGATACTCGAAACCAATAACTTCTATTGCCTAGGGCAAAAATACACATACCGTTGTATTCGGGCGAGTTTCTACCTTCAGATGCAAAAGGAATTTCTCGATTTCGACAATCCGTTCGCGAGATATGAGAGTTTGAAGTTAAGGCATGGTGGAGAAACCATCAAAATTTAGCAAATCTGATAGTTGACACCAATAACTGCTATGGCCTAGGGCAAAAATACACATACCATTGTAATCGAGCGAGATTATGCTTTCAGATGCAACTGGAATTTCTCGAGTTGGTAATCCGTTCGCGAGATATGGGAGTTTGAAGTTAAGGAATGGTTGAGAAACCTTCAAAATTTTAGTAAGTCTGATACTCGAAACCAATAACTACTATGTCCTAGGGCAAAAATACACACACCATTGTAATCGGGCGAGTTTCTACTTTCAGATGCAAAAGGAATTTCTCGAGTTCGTCAATCCGTTCGCGAGATATAGGAGTTTGAAGTTAAGGAGTGGTTGAGAAACCATCAACATTTTCGCAAGTCTGATACTCGAAACCAATAAGTACTATTGCCGAGGGGAAAAATACATATACCGTTGTAATCGGGCGAGTTTCTACGTTCAGATGCAAGAGGAATTTCTCGAGTTCGTCAATCCGTTCGCGAGATATGGGAGTTTGAAGTTAAGGAATGGTTGAGAAACCATCAAAATGTTGGTAAGTCTGATACTCGATACCAATAACTACCAAGTCCTAGGGCAAAAATACACACACCATTGTAATAGGGCGAGTTTCTACTTTCAGATGCAAGAAGAATTTCTCGAATTCGTCAATCCGTTCGCGAGATATGGGAGTTTGAAGTTAAGGAATGGTTGAGAAACCATCAGAATTTTCGCAATTCTGATAGTTGACACCAATAACTGCTATGGCCTAGGGCAAAAATACACATACCATTGTAATCGGGCGAGATTATGCTTTCAGATGCAACTGGAATTTCTCGAGTTGGTAATCCGTTCGCGAGATATGGAAGTTTGGAGTTAAGGAATGGTTGAGAATCCATCTAAATTTTCGCAAGTCTGATACTCGAAACAAATAACTACAATGACCTAGGGGAAGGATACACATACCGTTGTAATCGGGAGAGTTTCTACTTTCAGATGCAACAGAAGTTTTTCGGTTTTGTCAATCCGTTGGCGAGATATGGGAGTTTGAAGTTAAGGAATGCTTGAGAAACCATCAAAATTTTCGCAAGTATGATACGCGAAACCAATAACTACAAAGGACTAGGGGAAAAATACACATACCTTTGTAATCGGGAGAGTTTCTACTTTCAGATGCAACAGGAATTTCTCGAGTTCGTCAATCCGATCGCGAGATATGGGAGTTTGAAGTTAAGGAATGGTTGAGGAACCATCAAAATTTTCGCTGGTGTGATACTCGAAACCAATAACTGGAATGGCCTAGGGAAAAGTACACACCCCATTGTAATCGAGCGAGTTTCTACTTTCAGATGCAACAGGAATTTCTCGAGTTCGTCAATCCGTTCGCGAGATATGGGAGTTTGAGGTTAAGGAATGGTTCAGGAACCATCAAAATTTTCGCAAGTCTGATACTCGAAACCAATAAGTACTATTGCCGAGGGGAAAAATACATATACCGTTGTAATCCGGCGAGTTTCTACTTTCAGATGCAAGAGGAATTTCTCGAGTTCGTCAATCCGTTCGCGAGATATGGGAGTTTGAAGTTAAGGAATGGTTGAGGAACCATCAAAATTTTCGCTGGTGTGATACTCGAAACCAATAACTGGAATGGCCTAGGGAAAAGTACACACCCCATTGTAATCGAGCGAGTTTCTACTTTCAGATGCAACAGGAATTTCTCGAGTTCGTCAATCCGTTCGCGGGGTATGGGAGTTTGAAGTTAAGGAATGGTTGAGAAACCATCAAAATTTTCGCAAGTCTGATACTCGATACCAATAACTACTATTGCCTAGGGCAAAAATACACATAGCGTTGTAATCGGGCGAGCTTCTACCTTCAGATGCAGCAGGAATTTCTCGAGTTCGTCAATCCGTTCGCGAGATATGGGAGTTTGAAGTTAAGGAATGGATGAGAAACCATCAAAATTTTCGCATGTCTGATACTCGAAACCAATAACTACTATGTCCTAGGGCAAAAATACGCAAACCATTGTAATCGGGCGAGTTTCTACTTTCAGATGCAAAAGGAATTTCTCGAGTTCGTCAATCCGTTCGCGAGATATGAGACTTTGAAGTTAAGGAATGGTTGAGAAACCATCACAATCTTCGCAATTCTGATACTCGAAACCAATAAATACAATGGCCTAGGGGAAAAATACACATAGCGTTGTAATATGGAGAGTTTCTGCTTTCAGATGCAACAGAAATTTTTCGGATTCGGCAATCCGTTCGCGAAATATGGCAGCTTGAAGTTAAGGAATGGTTGAGGAACCATCAAAATTTTCGCAAGTCTGATACTCGAAACCAATACCTACAAAGGCCTAGGGGAAAAATACACATACCATTGTAATCGGGCGAGTTTCTACTTTCAGATGCAAAAGGAATTTCTCGAGTTCGCCAATCCGTTCGCGAGATATGGGAGTTTGAGGTTAAGGAATGGTTGAGGAACCATCAAAATTTTCACAAGTCTGATACTCGAAACCAATAAGTACTATTGCCGAGGGGAAAAGTACATATACCGTTGTAATCCGGCGAGTTTCTACTTTCAGATGCAAGAGGAATTTCTCGAGTTCGTCAATCCGTTCGCGAGATATGGGAGTTTGAAGTTAAGGAATGGTTGAGGAACCATCAAAATTTTCGCTGGTGTGATACTCGAAACCAATAACTGGAATGGCCTAGGGAAAAGTACACACCCCATTGTAATCGAGCGAGTTTCTACTTTCAGATGCAACAGGAATTTCTCGAGTTCGTCAATCCGTTCGCGGGGTATGGGAGTTTGAAGTTAAGGAATGGTTGAGAAACCATCAAAATTTTCGCAAGTCTGATACTCGATACCAATAACTACTATTGCCTAGGGCAAAAATACACATAGCTTTGTAATCGGGCGAGCTTCTACCTTCAGATGCAGCAGGAATTTCTCGAGTTCGTCAATCCGTTCGCGAGATATGTGAGTTTGAAGTTAAGGAATGGATGAGAAACCATCAAAATTTTCGCATGTCTGATACTCGAAACCAATAACTACTATGTCCTAGGCAAAAATACGCAAACCATTGTAATCGGGCGAGTTTCTACTTTCAGATGCAAAAGGAATTTCTCGAGTTCGTCAATCCGTTCGCGAGATATGAGACTTTGAAGTTGAGGAATGGTTGAGAAACCATCACAATCTTCGCAATTCTGATACTCGAAACCAATAACTACAATGGCCTAGGGGAAAAATACACATAGCGTTGTAATATGGAGAGTTTCTGCTTTCAGATGCAACAGAAATTTTTCGGATTCGGCAATCCGTTCGCGAAATATGGCAGCTTGAAGTTAAGGAATGGTTGAGGAACCATCAAAATTTTCGCAAGTCTGATACTCGAAACCAATACCTACAAGGGCCTAGGGGAAAAATACACATACCATTGTAATCGGGCGAGTTTCTACTTTCAGATGCAAGAGGAATTTCTCGAGTTCGTCAAACCGTTCGCGAGATATGGGAGTTTGAAGTTAAGGAATGGTTGAGGAACCATCCAAATTTTCGCAAGTCTGATTCTCGATACCAATAACTACTATTGCCTAGGGCAAAAATACACATACCGTTGTAATCGGGCGAGGTTCTACCTTCAGATGCAGCAGGAATTTCTCGAGTTCGTCAATCCGTTCGCGAGATATGGGAGTTTGAAGTTAAGGAATGGTTGAGAAACCATCAAAATTTTCGCAAGTCTGATACTCGAAACCAATAACTACTATGTCCTAGGGCAAAAATACGCAAACCACTGTAATCGGGCGAGTTTCTACTTTCAGATGCAAAAGGAATTTCTCGAGTTCGTCAATCCGTTCGCGAGATATGAGACTTTGAAGTTAAGGAATGGTTGAGAAACCATCACAATCTTCGCAATTCTGATACTCGAAACGAATAACTACAATGGCCTAGGGGAAAAATACACATAGCGTTGTAATATGGAGAGTTTCTGCTTTCAGATGCAACAGAAATTTTTCGGATTCGGCAATCCGTTCGCGAAATATGGCAGCTTGAAGTTAAGGAATGGTTGAGGAACATTCAAAATTTTCGCAAGTCTGATACTCGAAACCAATAACTACAAAGGCCTAGGGGAAAAATACACATACTATTGTAATCGGGCGAGTCTCTACTTTCAGATGCAAAAAGAATTTCTCGAATTCGTCAATCCGATCGCGAGATATGGGAGTTTGAAGTTAAGGAATGGTTGAGAAACCATCAAAATTTTCGCAAATCTGATATATGACACCAATAACTGCTATGGCCTAGGGCAAAAATACACATACCGTTGTAATCGGGCGAGATTATGCTTTCAGATGCAACTGGAATTTCTCGAGTTGGTAATCCGTTCGCGAGATATGGGAGTTTTGAGTTACGGAATGGTTGAGAAACAATCAAAATTTTGGTAAGTCTGATACTCAAAACCAATAATTACTAAGTCCAAGGGCAAAAATACACACACTATTGTAATCGGGCGAGTTTCTACTTTCAGATGCAAAAAGAATTTCTCGAATTCGTCAATCCGTTCGCGAGATATGGGAGTTTGAAGTTAAGGAATGGTTGAGGAACCATCAAAATTTTCGCAAGTCTGATACTCGAAACCAATAACTACAAAGGCCTAGGGCAAAAATACACATACCGTTGTAATCGGGCGAGATTATGCTTTCAGATGCAACTGGAATTTCTCGAGTTGGTAATCCGTTCGCGAGATATGGGAGTTTTGAGTTAAGGAATGGTTGAGAAATCATCATAATTTTTGCAAGTCTGATACTCGAAACCAATAACTACTATTGCCTAGGGCAAAAATACACATACCGTTGTAATCGGGCGTGCTTTTTCCATCAGATGCAACAGGAATTTCTCGAGTTCGTCAATCCGTTCGCGAGATATGGGAGTTTGAAGTTAAGGAATGGTTGAGAAACCATCAAAATTTTCGCATGTCTGATACTCGAAACCAATAACTGCTATGTCCTAGGGCAAAAATACGCAAACCATTGTAATCGGGCGAGTTTCTACTTTCAGATGCAAAAGGAATTTCACGAGTTCGTCAATCCGTTCGCGAGATATGAGACTTTGAAGTTAAGGAATGGTTGCGAAACCATCACAATCTTCGCAATTCTGATACTCGAAACCAATAACTACAATGTCCTAGGGGAAAAATACACATAGCGTTGTAATATGGAGAGTTTCTGCTTTCAGATGCAACAGAAATTTTTCGGATTCGGCAATCCGTTCGCGAAATATGGCAGCTTGAAGTTAAGGAATGGTTGAGGAACCATCAAAATTTTCGCAAGTCTGATACTCGAAACCAATAACTACAAAGGCCTAGGGGAAAAATACACATACCATTGTAATCGGACGAGTTTCTACTTTCAGATGCAAGAGGAATTTCTCGAGTTCGTCAATCCGATCGCGAGATATGGGAGTATGAAGTTAAGGAATGGTTGAGAAACCATCAAAATTTTCGCAAGTCTGATACTCGATACCAATAACTCCTATTGCCTAGGGCAAAAATACACATACCGTTGTAATCGGGCGAGCTTCTACCTTCAGATGCAGCAGGAATTTCTCGAGTTCGTCAATCCGTTCGCGAGATATGGGAGTTTGAAGTTAAGGAATGGTTGAGAAACCATCAAAATTTTCGCATGTCTGATACTCGAAACCAATAACTACTATGTCCTAGGGCAAAAATACGCAAACCATTGTAATCGGGCGAGTTTCTACTTTCAGATGCAAAAGGAATTTCTCGAGTTCGTCAATCCGTTCGCGAGATATGAGACTTTGAAGTTAAGGAATGGTTGAGAAACCATCACAATCTTCGCAATTCTGATAATCGAAACCAATAACTACAATGGCCTAGAGGAAAAATACACATAGCGTTGTAATATGGAGAGTTTCTGCTTTCAGATGCAACAGAAATTTTTCGGATTCGCCAATCCGTTCGCGAAATATGGCAGCTTGAAGTTAAGGAATGGTTGAGGAACCATCAAAATTTTCGCAAGTCTGATACTCGAAACCAATAACTACAAAGGCCTAGGGGAAAAATACACATACGATTGTAATCGGGCGAGTTTCTACTTTCAGATGCAAGAGGAATTTCTCGAGTTCGTCAATCCGATCGCGAGATATGGGAGTTTGAAGGTAAGGAATGGTTGAGAAACCATCAAAATTTTCGCAAATCTGATATATGACACCAATAACTGCTATGGCCTAGGGCAAAAATACACATACCGTTGTAATCAGGCGAGATTATGCTTTCAGATGCAACTGGAATTTCTCGAGTTGGTAATCCGTTCGCGAGATATGGGAGTTTGGAGTTAAGGAATGGTTGAGAAATCATCAAAATTTTTGCAAGTCTGATACTCGAAACCAATAACTACTAAGTCCAAGGGCAAAAATACAAATACCGCTGTAATCGGGCGAGATTATGCTTTCAGATGCAACTGGAATTTCTCGAGTTGGTCATCCGTTCGCGAGATATGGGAGTTTTGAGTTAAGGAATGGTTGAGAAATCATCATAATTTTTGCAAGTCTGATACTCGAAACCAATAACTACTATTGCCTAGGGCAAAAATACACATACCGTTGTAATCGGGCGTGCTTTTTCCATCAGATGCAACAGGAATTTCTCGAGTTCGTCAATCCGTTCGCGAGATATGGGAGTTTGAAGTTAAGGAATGGTTGAGAAACCATCAAAATTTTCGCATGTCTGATACTCGAAACCAATAACTGCTATGTCCTAGGGCAAAAATACGCAAACCATTGTAATCGGGCGAGTTTCTACTTTCAGATACAAAAGGAATTTCACGAGTTCGTCAATCCGTTCGCGAGATATGAGACTTTGAAGTTAAGGAATGGTTGCGAAACCATCACAATCTTCGCAATTCTGATACTCGAAACCAATAACTACAATGTCCTAGGGGAAAAATACACATAGCGTTGTAATATGGAGAGTTTCTGCTTTCAGATGCAACAGAAATTTTTCGGATTCGGCAATCCGTTCGCGAAATATGGCAGCTTGAAGTTAAGGAATGGTTAAGGAACCATCAAAATTTTCGCAAGTCTGATACTCGAAACCATTAACTACAAAGGCCTAGGGGAAAAATACACATACCATTGTAATCGGACGAGTTTCTACTTTCAGATGCAAGAGGAATTTCTCGAGTTCGTCAATCCGATCGCGAGATATGGGAGTATGAAGTTAAGGAATGGTTGAGAAACCATCAAAATTTTCGCAAGTCTGATACTCGATACCAATAACTACTATTGCCTAGGGCAAAAATACACATACCGTTGTAATCGGGCGAGCTTCTACCTTCAGATGCAGCAGGAATTTCTCGAGTTCGTCAATCCGTTCGCGAGATATGGGAGTTTGAAGTTAAGGAATGGTTGAGAAACCATCAAAATTTTCGCATGTCTGATACTCGAAACCAATAACTACTATGTCCTAGGGCAAAAATACGCAAACCATTGTAATCGGGCGAGTTTCTACTTTCAGATGCAAAAGGAATTTCTCGAGTTCGTCAATCCGTTCGCGAGATATGAGACTTTGAAGTTAAGGAATGGTTGAGAAACCATCACAATCTTCGCAATTCTGATAATCGAAACCAATAACTACAATGGCCTAGGGGAAAAATACACATAGCGTTGTAATATGGAGAGTTTCTGCTTTCAGATGCAACAGAAATTTTTCGGATTCGCCAATCCGTTCGCGAAATATGGCAGCTTGAAGTTAAGGAATGGTTGAGGAACCATCAAAATTTTCCCAAGTCTGATACTCGAAACCAATAACTACAAAGGCCTAGGGGAAAAATACACATACGATTGTAATCGGGCGAGTTTCTACTTTCAGATGCAAGAGGAATTTCTCGAGTTGGTAATCCGTTCGCGAGATATGGGAGTTTGGAGTTAAGGAATGGTTGAGAAATCATCAAAATTTTTGCAAGTCTGATACTCGAAACCAATAACAACTAAGTCCAAGGGCAAAAATACACACACTATTGTAATCGGGCGATTTTGTACTTTCAGATGCAAAAAGAATTTCTCGAATTCGTCAATCCGTTCGCGAGATATGGGAGTTTGAAGTTAAGGAATGGTTGAGAAACCATCAAAATTTTCGCAAATCTGATATATGACACCAATAACTGCTATGGCCTAGGGGTAAAGTACACACCCCATTGTAATCGGGCGAGTTTCTACTTTCAGATGCAAAAGGAATTTCTCGAATTCGTCAATCCGTTCGCGAGATATAGGAGTTTGAGTTTAAGGAATGGTTGAAAAACCATCAAAATTTTCGCAAGTCTGATACTCGAAACCAATAAGTACTATTGCCGAGGGGAAAAATACATATACCGTTGTAGTCGGGCGAGTTTGTACTTTCAGATGCAAGAGGAATTTCTCGAGTTAGTTAATCCGTTCGCGAGATATGGGAGTTTGAAGTTACGGAATGGTTGAGAAACAATCAAAATTTTCGCAAGTCTGATACTCGAAACCAATAACTACAATTGCCTAGGGCAAAAATACACATACCGTTGTTATCGGGCGAGTTTTTGCTTTCAGATGCAACAGGAATTTCTCGAGTTCGTCAATCCGTTCGCGAGATATGGGAGTTTTAAGTTAAGGAATGGTTGAGAATCCATCTAAATTTTCGCAAGTCTGATACTCGAAACCAATAACTACAATGACCTTGGGGAAGGATACACATACCGTTGTAATCGGGAGAGTTTCTACTTTCAGATGCAACAGAAGTTTTTCGGTTTTGTCAATCCGTTCGCGAGATATGGGAGTTTGAAGTTAAGGAATGCTTGAGAAACCATCAAAATTTTCGCAAGTATGATACGCGAAACCAATAACTACAAAGGACTAGGGGAAAAATACACATACCTTTGTAATCGGGAGAGTTTCTACTTTCAGATGCAACAGGAATTTTTCGAGTTCGTCAATCCGTTCGCGAGATATGAGAGTTTGAACTTAAGGAATGGTTGAGAAACCATCACAATCTTCGCAATTCTGATACTCGAAACCAATAACTACTATGTCCTAGGGCAAAAATACACACACCATTGTAATCGGGCGAGGTTCTACTTTCAGATGCAAAAAGAATTTCTTGAGTTCGTCAATCCGTTCGCGAGATATGGGAGTTTGAAGTTAAGGAATGGTTGAGAAACCATCATAATTTTCGCAAGTCTGATACTCGAAACCAATAACTACTATTGCCTAGGGCAAAAATACACATACCGTTGTAATCGGGCGATCTTCTACCATCAGATGCAACAGGAATTTCTCGAGTTCGTCAATCCGTTCGCGAGATATGGGAGTTTGAAGTTAAGGAATGGTTGAGAAACCAACAAAATTTTCTCAAGTCTGATACTCGAAACCAGTAACTACAATTGCCTAGGGCAAAAATACACATACCGTTGTTATCGGGCGAGTTTCTGCTTTCAGATGCAACAGGAATTTCCCGAGTTCGTCAATCCGTTCGCGAGATATGGGAGTTTGAAGTTAAGGAATGGTTGAGAAACCATCAAAATTTTCGCAAGTCTGAAACTCGAAACCAATAACTACAAAGGCCTAGGGGAAAAATACACATACCTTTGTAATCGGGCGAGTTTCTACTTTCAGATGCAAGAGGAATTTCTCGAGTTAGTTAATCCGTTCGCGAGATATGGGAGTTTGAAGTTAAGAAATGGTTGAGGAACCATCAAAATTTTCGCAAGTCTGAAACTCGAAACCAATAACCACAAAGGCCTAGGGGAAAAATACACATACCTTTGTAATCGGGCGAGTTTCTACTTTCAGATGCAAGAGGAATTTCTCGAGCTAGTTAATCCGTTCGCGAGATATGGGAGTTTGAAGTTAAGAAATGGTTGAGGAACCATCAAAATTTTCGCAAATCTGAAACTCGAAACCAATAACTACAAAGGCCTAGGGGAAAAATACACATACCTTTGTAATCGGGCGCGTTTCTACTTTCAGATGCAACAGGAATTTCTCGATTTCGTCAATCCTTTCGCGAGATATGGGAGTTTGAAGTTAAGAAATGGTTGAGGAACCATCAAAATTTTCGCAAGTCTGATACTCGAAACCAATAACTGGAATGCCCTAGGGGAAAAGTACACACAGCATTGTGATGGGGCGAGTTTCTACTTTCAGGTGCAACAGGAATTTCTCGAGTTCGTCAATCCGTTCGCGAGATATGGGAGTTTGAAGTTAAGGAATGGTTGAGAATCCATCTAAATTTTCTCAAGTCTGTTTCTCGAAACCAATAACTACAATGACCTAGGGGAAAAATACACATACCGTGGTAATCGGGCGAGTTTCTGCTTTCAGATGCAACAGGAATTTCTCGAATTCGTCAATCCTTTCGCGAGATATGGGAGTTTGAAGTTAAGGAATGGTTGAGAAACCATCAAAATTTTTACAAGTCTGATACTCGAAACCAATAACTACTATGGCCTAGGGCAAAAATACACATACCGTTGTAATCGGGCGAGTTTCTACTCTCATATGCAACAGGAATTTCTCGAGTTTGTCAATCCGTTCGCGAGATATGGGAGTTTGAAGTTAAGGAATGGTTGAGAAATCATCAAAACTTTCGCAATTCTGATACTCGAAATCAATAACTACAGTGGCCTAGGGGAAAAATACACATAGCGTTGTAATCGGGAGAGTTTCTCCTTTCAGATGCAACAGGAATTTCTCGATTTCGTCTATCCGGTCGCGAGATATGGGAGTGCGAAGTTAAGAGATGGTTGAGAAACCATCAAAATTTTCGCGAGTCTGATACTCGAAACAAATAAATATAACGGCCTAGGGGAAAAATACACATACCGTTGAAACCGGGAGAGTTTCTGCTTTCAGATGCAACAGGAATTTCTCGAGTTCGTCAATCCGTTCGCGAGATATGGGAGTTTGAAGTTAAGGAATGGTTGAGAAACCATCAAAATTTTCGCAAGTCTGATACTCGAAACCAATAACTGAAATGGCCTAGGGGAAAAGTACACACACCATTGTAATCAGGCGAGTTTCTGCTTTCAGATGCAACCGGAATTTCTCGAGTTCGCCAGTCCGTTCGCGAGATATGGGAGTTTGAACATAAGGAATGGTTGAGAAACCATCAAAATTTTTGCAAGTCTGATACTCAGAACCAATAACTACAATGGCCTAGGGGAAAAGTACACACACCATTGTAATCAGGCGAGTTTCTGCTTTCAGAAGCAACCGGAATTTCTCGAGTTCGCCAGTCCATTCGCGAGATATGGAAGTTTGAAGATAAGGAATGGTTGAGAAACCATCAAAATTTTTGCAAGTCTGATACTCGAAACCAATAACTACAATGGCCTTCGGGAAAAATACACATACCGTTGTAATCGGGCGAGTTTCTACTTTCAGATGCAGGAGGAATTTCTCGAGTTCGTCAATCCGTTCGCCAGATATGGGAGTTTGAAGTTAAGGAATGGTTGAGGAACCATCAAAATTTTCGCTGGTCTGATACTCGAATCCAATAACTGGAATGGCCTAGGGGTAAAGTACACACCCCATTGTAATCGGGCGAATTTCTACTTCCAGATGCAACAGGAGTTTCTCGAGTTCGTCGATTTGTTCGCGAGATATGGGAGTTTGAAGTTGAGGAATGGTTGAGAAACCATCAAAATTTTCGCAAGTCTGATACTCGAAACCAATAACTGCTATGGCCTAGGGGAAAAGTACACACACCATTGTAATCAGGCGAGTTTCTGCTTTCAGATGCAACCGGAATTTCTCGAGTTCGCCAGTCCGTTCGCGAGATATGGGAGTTTGAACATAAGGAATGGTTGAGAAACCATCAAAATTTTTGCAAGTCTGATACTCAGAACCAATAACTACAATGGCCTAGGGGAAAAGTACACACACCATTGTAATCAGGCGAGTTTCTGCTTTCAGAAGCAACCGGAATTTCTCGAGTTCGCCAGTCCATTCGCGAGATATGGAAGTTTGAAGATAAGGAATGGTTGAGAAACCATCAAAATTTTTGCAAGTCTGATACTCGAAACCAATAACTACAATGGCCTTCGGGAAAAATACACATACCGTTGTAATCGGGCGAGTTTCTACTTTCAGATGCAGGAGGAATTTCTCGAGTTCGTCAATCCGTTCGCCAGATATGGGAGTTTGAAGTTAAGGAATGGTTGAGGAACCATCAAAATTTTCGCTGGTCTGATACTCGAATCCAATAACTGGAATGGCCTAGGGGTAAAGTACACACCCCATTGTAATCGGGCGATTTTCTACTTCCAGATGCAACAGGAGTTTCTCGAGTTCGTCGATTTGTTCGCGAGATATGGGAGTTTGAAGTTGAGGAATGGTTGAGAAACCATCAAAATTTTCGCAAGTCTGATACTCGAAACCAATAACTGCTATGGCCTAGGGCAAAAATACACATACCATTGTAATCGGGCTAGATTATGCTTTCAGATGCAACCGGAATTTCTCGAGTTCGTCAATCTGTTCGCGAGATATGGGAGTTTGAAGTTAAGGAATGGTTGAGAAACCATCAAAATTTTCGCGAGTCTGATACTCGAAACAAATAAATATAACGGCCTAGGGGAAAAATACACATACCGTTGAAACCGGGAGAGTTTCTGCTTTCAGATGCAACAGGAATTTCTCGATTTCGTCTATCCGTTCGCGAGATATGGGAGTGCGAGGTTAAGAAATGGTTGAGAAACCATCAACATTTTTGCAAGTCTGATGCTCCAAACCAATAACTACAATGGCCTAGGGGAAAAATACACATACAGTTGTAATCGCGCGAGTTTCTGCTTTCAGATGCAACAGGAATTTCTCGAGTTCCTCAATCCGTTCGCGAGATATGGGAGTTTGAAGTTAAGGAATGGTTGAGAAACCATCAAAATTTTTGCAAGTCTGATACTCAGAACCAATAACTACAATGGCCTAGGGGAAAAGTACACACACCATTGTAATCGGGCGAGATTATGCTTTCAGATGCAACCGGTATTTCTCGAGTTCGTCAATCTGTTCGCGAGATATGAGAGTTTGGAGTTAAGAGATGGTTGAGAAACCATCAAAATTTTCGCAAGTCTGATACTCGAAACCAATAACTACAATGGCCTTCGGGAAAAATACACATACCGTTGTAATCGGGCGAGTTTCTACTTTTAGATGCAAGAGGAATTTCTAGAGTTCGTCAATCCGTTCGCGAGATATGGGAGTTTGAATTTAAGGAATGGTTGACGAACCATCAAAATTTTCGCTGGTCTGATACTCGAATCCAATAACTGGAATGGCCTAGGGGAAAAGTACACACCCCATTGTAATCGGGCGAGTTTCTACTTCCAGATGCAACAGGAATTTCTCGAGTTCGTCGATTTGTTCGCGAGATATGGGAGTTTGAAGTTGAGGAATGGTTGAGAAACCATCAAAATTTTCGCAAGTCTGATACTCGAAACCAATAACTGGAATGGCCTAGGGGAAAAGTACACACACCATTGTAATCAGGCGAGTTTCTGCTTTCAGACGCAACCGGAATTTCTCGAGTTCGCCAGTCCATTCGCGAGATATGGGAGTTTGAAGATAAGGAATGGTTGAGAAACCATCAAAATTTTTGCAAGTCTGATACTCGAAACCAATAACTGCTATGGCCTAGGGCTAAAATACACATACCATTGTAATCGGGCGAGATTATGCTTTCAGATGCAACCGGTATTTCTCGAGTTCGTCAATCTGTTCGCGAGATATGGGAGTTTGAAGTTGAGGAATGGTTGAGAGATCATCAAAATTTTTGCAAGTCTGATACTCTAAACCAATAACTGGAATGGCCTAGGGGAAAAGTACACACACCATTGTAATCAGGCGAGTTTCTGCTTTCAGACGCAACCGGAATTTCTCGAGTTCGCCAGTCCATTCGCGAGATATGGGAGTTTGAAGATAAGGAATGGTTGAGAAACCATCAAAATTTTTGCAAGTCTGATACTCGAAACCAATAACTGCTATGGCCTAGGGCTAAAATACACATACCATTGTAATCGGGCGAGATTATGCTTTCAGATGCAACCGGTATTTCTCGAGTTCGTCAATCTGTTCGCGAGATATGGGAGTTTGAAGTTGAGGAATGGTTGAGAGATCATCAAAATTTTTGCAAGTCTGATACTCTAAACCAATAACTACTATTGCCTAGGGCAAAAATACACATACCGTTGTAATCGGGCGAGTTTCTACTCTCATATGCAACAGGAATTTCTCGAGTTTGTCAATCCGTTCGCGAGATATGGGAGTTTGAAGTTAAGGAATGGTTGAGAAACCATCAAAATTTTCGCGTGTCTGATACTCGAAACAAATAAATATAACGGCCTAGGGGAAAAATACACATACCGTTGAAACCGGGAGAGTTTCTGCTTTCAGATGCAACAGGAATTTCTCGATTTCGTCTATCCGTTCGCGAGATATGGGAGTGCGAAGTTAAGAGATGGTTGAGAAACCATCAAAATTTTCGCGAGTCTGATACTCGAAACAAATAAATATAACGGCCTAGGAGAAAAATACACATACCGTTGTAATCGCGCGAGTTTCTACTTTCAGATGCAACAGGAATTTCTCGAGTTCCTCAATCCGTTCGCGAGATATGGGAGTTTGAAGTTAAGGAATGGTAGAGAAACCATCAAAATTTTCGCGAGTCTGATACTCGAAACAAATAAGTATAACGGCCTAGGGGAAAAATACACATACCGTTAAAACCGGGAGAGTTTCTTCTTTCAGATGCAACAGGAATTTCTCGAGTTCGTCAATCCGTTCGCGAGATATGGGAGTTTGAAGTTAAGGAATGGTTGAGGAACCATCAAAATTTTCGCAAGTCTGATACTCGAAACCAGTAACTGGAATTGCCTCGGGGAAAGGTACACACACCATTGTAATCGGGCGAGTTTCTACTTTCAGATGCGTCAGGAATTTCTCAAGTTCGTCAAACCGTTCGTGAAATATCGGAGTTTGGAGTTAAGAGATGGTTGAGAAACCATCAAAATTTTCGCGAGTCTGATACTCGGAACAAATAAATATAACGGCCTAGGGGAAAAATACACATACCGTTGAAACCGGGAGAGTTTCTGCTTTCAGATGCAACAGGAATTTCTCGAGTTCGTCAATCCGTTCGCGAGATATGGGAGTTTGAAGTTAAGGAATGGTTGAGAAACCATCAAAATTTTCGCAAGTCTGATACTAGAAACCTATAACTGGAATTGCCTCGGGGAAAGGTACACACACCATTGTAATCGGGCGAGTTTCTACTTTCAGATGCGTCAGGAATTTCTCAAGTTCGTCAACCGTTCGCGAAATATCGGAGTTTGGAGTTAAGAGATGGTTGAGAAACCATCAAAATTTTCGCAAGTCTGATACTCGAAACCAATAACTGGAATGGCCTAGGGGAAAAGTACACACACCATTGTAATCAGGCGAGTTTCTGCTTTCAGATGCAACCGGAATTTCTCGAGTTCGCCAGTCCGTTCGCGAGATATGGGAGTTTGAACATAAGGAATGGTTGAGAAACCATCAAAATTTTTGCAAGTCTGATACTCAGAACCAATAACTACAATGGCCTAGGGGAAAAGTACACACACCATTGTAATCGGGCGAGATTATGCTTTCAGATGCAACCGGTATTTCTCGAGTTCGTCAATCTGTTCGCGAGATATGAGAGTTTGGAGTTAAGAGATGGTTGAGAAACCATCAAAATTTTCGCAAGTCTGATACTCGAAACCAATAACTACAATGGCCTTCGGGAAAAATACACATACCGTTGTAATCGGGCGAGTTTCTACTTTTAGATGCAAGAGGAATTTCTAGAGTTCGTCAATCCGTTCGCGAGATATGGGAGTTTGAATTTAAGGAATGGTTGACGAACCATCAAAATTTTCGCTGGTCTGATACTCGAATCCAATAACTGGAATGGCCTAGGGGAAAAGTACACACCCCATTGTAATCGGGCGAGTTTCTACTTCCAGATGCAACAGGAATTTCTCGAGTTCGTCGATTTGTTCGCGAGATATGGGAGTTTGAAGTTGAGGAATGGTTGAGAAACCATCAAAATTTTCGCAAGTCTGATACTCGAAACCAATAACTGGAATGGCCTAGGGGAAAAGTACACACACCATTGTAATCAGGCGAGTTTCTGCTTTCAGACGCAACCGGAATTTCTCGAGTTCGCCAGTCCATTCGCGAGATATGGGAGTTTGAAGATAAGGAATGGTTGAGAAACCATCAAAATTTTTGCAAGTCTGATACTCGAAACCAATAACTGCTATGGCCTAGGGCTAAAATACACATACCATTGTAATCGGGCGAGATTATGCTTTCAGATGCAACAGGTATTTCTCGAGTTCGTCAATCTGTTCGCGAGATATGGGAGTTTGAAGTTGAGGAATGGTTGAGAGATCATCAAAATTTTTGCAAGTCTGATACTCTAAACCAATAACTACTATTGCCTAGGGCAAAAATACACATACCGTTGTAATCGGGCGAGTTTCTACTCTCATATGCAACAGGAATTTCTCGAGTTTGTCAATCCGTTCGCGAGATATGGGAGTTTGAAGTTAAGGAATGGTTGAGAAACCATCAAAATTTTCGCGTGTCTGATACTCGAAACAAATAAATATAACGGCCTAGGGGAAAAATACACATACCGTTGAAACCGGGAGAGTTTCTGCTTTCAGATGCAACAGGAATTTCTCGATTTCGTCTATCCGTTCGCGAGATATGGGAGTGCGAAGTTAAGAGATGGTTGAGAAACCATCAAAATTTTCGCGAGTCTGATACTCGAAACAAATAAATATAACGGCCTAGGAGAAAAATACACATACCGTTGTAATCGCGCGAGTTTCTACTTTCAGATGCAACAGGAATTTCTCGAGTTCCTCAATCCGTTCGCGAGATATGGGAGTTTGAAGTTAAGGAATGGTAGAGAAACCATCAAAATTTTCGCGAGTCTGATACTCGAAACAAATAAGTATAACGGCCTAGGGGAAAAATACACATACCGTTAAAACCGGGAGAGTTTCTTCTTTCAGATGCAACAGGAATTTCTCGAGTTCGTCAATCCGTTCGCGAGATATGGGAGTTTGAAGTTAAGGAATGGTTGAGGAACCATCAAAATTTTCGCAAGTCTGATACTCGAAACCAGTAACTGGAATTGCCTCGGGGAAAGGTACACACACCATTGTAATCGGGCGAGTTTCTACTTTCAGATGCGTCAGGAATTTCTCAAGTTCGTCAAACCGTTCGTGAAATATCGGAGTTTGGAGTTAAGAGATGGTTGAGAAACCATCAAAATTTTCGCGAGTCTGATACTCGGAACAAATAAATATAACGGCCTAGGGGAAAAATACACATACCGTTGAAACCGGGAGAGTTTCTGCTTTCAGATGCAACAGGAATTTCTCGAGTTCGTCAATCCGTTCGCGAGATATGGGAGTTTGAAGTTAAGGAATGGTTGAGAAACCATCAAAATTTTCGCAAGTCTGATACTAGAAACCTATAACTGGAATTGCCTCGGGGAAAGGTACACACACCATTGTAATCGGGCGAGTTTCTACTTTCAGATGCGTCAGGAATTTCTCAAGTTCGTCAACCGTTCGCGAAATATCGGAGTTTGGAGTTAAGAGATGGTTGAGAAACCATCAAAATTTTCGCAAGTCTGATACTCGAAACCAATAACTGGAATGGCCTAGGGGAAAAGTACACACACCATTGTAATCAGGCGAGTTTCTGCTTTCAGATGCAACCGGAATTTCTCGAGTTCGCCAGTCCGTTCGCGAGATATGGGAGTTTGAACATAAGGAATGGTTGAGAAACCATCAAAATTTTTGCAAGTCTGATACTCAGAACCAATAACTACAATGGCCTAGGGGAAAAGTACACACACCATTGTAATCAGGCGAGTTTCTGCTTTCAGATGCAACCGGGATTTCTCGAGTTCGCCAGTCCATTCGCGAGATATGGGAGTTTGAAGATAAGGAATGGTTGAGAAACCATCAAAATTTTTGCAAGTCTGATACTGGAAACCAATAACTACAATGGCCTTCGGGAAAAATACACATACCGTTGTAATCGGGCGAGTTTCTACTTTCAGATGCAAGAGGAATTTCTCGAGTTCGTCAATCCGTTCGCGAGATATGGGAGTTTGAAGTTAAGGAATGGTTGAGGAACCATCAAAATTTTCGCTGGTCTGATACTCGAATCCAATAACTGGAATGGCCTAGGGGAAAAGTACACACCCCATTGTAATCGGGCGAGTTTCTACTTCCAGATGCAACAGGAATTTCTCGAGTTCGTCGATTTGTTCGCGAGATATGGGAGTTTGAAGTTGAGGAATGGTTGAGAAACCATCAAAATTTTCGCAAGTCTGATACTCGAAACCAATAACTGCTATGGCCTAGGGCAAAAATACACATACCATTGTAATCGGGCGAGATTATGCTTTCAGATGCAACCGGAATTTCTCGAGTTCGTCAACCTGTTCGCGAGATATGGGAGTTTGAAGTTGAGGAATGGTTGAGAAATCATCAAAATTTTTGCAAGTCTGATACTCTAAACCAATAACTACTATTGCCTAGGGCAAAAATACACATACCCTTGTAATCGGGCGATCTACTACCACCAGATGCAACAGGAATTTCTCGAGTTCGTCAATCCGTTCGCGAGATATGGGAGTTTGAAGTTAAGGAGTGGTTGAGGAACCATCAAAATTTTCGCTGGTCTGATACTCGAATCCAATAACTGGAATGGCCTAGGGGAAAAGTACACACAGCATTGTAATGGGGCGAGTTACTACTTTCAGGTGCAACAGGAATTTCTCGAATTCGTCAATCCGTTCGCGAGATATGGGAGTTTGAATTTAAGGAATGGTTGAGAATCCATCTAAATTTTCGCAAGTCTGGTACTCGAAACCAATAACTACAATGACCTAGGGGAAAAATATACATACCGTGGTAATCGGGCGAGTTTCTGCTTTCAGATGCAACAGGAATTTCTCGAATTCGTCAATCCTTTCGCGAGATATGGGAGTTTGAAGTTAAGGAATGGTTGAGAAACCATCAAAATTTTTGCAAGTCTGATGCTCGAAACCAATAACTACTATGGCCTAGGGCAAAAATACACATACCGTTGTAATCGGGCGAGTTTCTACTCTCATATGCAACAGGAATTTCTCGAGTTCGTCAATCCCTTCGCGAGATATGGGGGTTTGAAGTTAAGGAATGGTTGAGAATCCACCTAAATTTTCGCTAGTCTGATACTCGAAACCAATAACGACAATGGCCTAAGGAAAAAATGCACATACCGTTCTAATCAGGAAAGCTTCTGCTTTCAGATGCAACAGAAATATTACGAATTCGTCAATCCGTTCGCGAAATATCGGAGTTTGGAATTAAGAGATGGTTGAGAAATCATCAAAATTTTCGCAATTCTGATACTCGAAACCAATAACTACAGTGGCCTAGGGGAAAAATACACATAGCGTTGTAATCGGGAGAGTTTCTACTTTCAGATGCAACAGGAATTTCTCGATTTCGTCTATCCGTTCGCGAGATATGGGAGTGCGAAGTTAAGAGATGGTTGAGAAACCATCAATATTTCGCAAGTCTGATACTCGAAACAAATAACTACTATGGCCTAGGGCTACAATACATATACCGTTGTAATCGGGAGAGTTTCTTCTTTCAGATGCAACAGAAATTTTTCGGATTCGTGAATCCGTTCGCGAAATATCGGAGTTTGGAGTTAAGAGATGGTTGAGAAGCCATCAAAATTTTCGCGAGTCTGATACTCGAAACAAATAAATATAACGGCCTAGGGGAAAATACACATACCGTTGAAACTGGGAGAGTTTCTGCTTTCAGATGCAACAGGAATTTCTCGAGTTCGTCAATCCGTTCGCGAGATATCGGAGTTTGAACATAAGGAATGGTTGAGAAACCATCAAAATTTTTGCAAATCTGATACTCGAAACCAATAACTACAATGGCCTAGGGGAAAAATACACATACCGTTGTAATCGGGCGTGTTTCTACTTTCAGATGCAACAGACATTTTTCGGATGCGTCAATCCGTTCGCGAGATATGGGAGTGCGAAGTTAAGAGATGGTTGAGAAACCATCAAAATTTTCGCAAATCTGATACTAGAAACCGATAACTGGAATGGCCTCGGGGAAAAGTAGACACACCATTGTAATCGGGCGAGTTTCTAGTTTCAGATGCAACAGGAATTTCTCGATTTCCTCAGTCCGTTCGCGAGATATAGGAGTTTGAAGTGAAGGAACTGTTGATAAACCATCACAGTTTCGAAAGGCTGATACTCGAAACCAATTACTACAATGGCCTAGGGGAAAAATACATATACCGTTGTAATCGGGAGTGTTTCTACTTTCAGATGCAACAGAAATTTGTCGGATTCGTCAATCCGTCCGCGAAGTATCGGAGTTTGGAATTAAGCATATGGTTCAGAAACCTTCAAAATTTTCGCAATTATGATGCTAGAAACGAATAACTGGAATGGCCTATGGTAAAGTACACATACCATTGTAATCGTGCGAGTTTCTACTTTCAGATGCAACAGGAATTTCTCGAGTTCGTCAATCCTTTCGCGAGATATGGGAGTTTGAAGTTAAGGAATGGTTGAGAAACCATCAAAATTTTCGCAAATCTGATAATAGAAACCTATAACTGGAATTGCCTCGGAGAAAGGTACACACACCATTGTAATCGGGCGAGTTTCTACTTTCAGATGCGTCAGGGATTTCTCAAGTTCGTCAATCCGTTCGCGAAATATCGGAGTTTGGAGTGAAGAGATGGTTGAGAAACCATCAAAATTTTCGCAAGTCTGATACTCGAAACCAGTAACTGGAATGGCCTACGGGAAAAGTACACACACCATTGTAATCGGGCGAGTTTCTGCCTTCAGATGCAATAGGAATTTCTCGAGTTCGTCAATCCGTTGGCGAGATATGGGAGTTTGAAGTTAAGGAATGGTTGAGAAACCATCAAAATTTTTGCAAGTCTGATACTCCAAACCAATAACTACAATGGCCTAGGGGAAAAATTCACATAGCGTTCTAATCAGGAAAGCTTCTGCTTTCAGATGCAACAGAAATATTACGAATTCGTCAATCCGTTCGCGAAATATCGGAGTTTGGAATTAAGAGATGGTTGAGAAATCATCAAAGTTTTCGCAATTCTGATACTCGAAACCAATAACTAGAGTGGCCTAGGGGAAAAATACACATAGCGTTGTAATCGGTAGAGTTTCTACTTTCAGATGCAACAGGAATTTCTCGATTTCGTCTATCCTTTCGCGAGGTATGGGAGTTTGAAGTTAAGGAATGGTTGAGAAACCATCAAAATTTTCGCAAGTCTGATACTAGAAACCTATAACTGGAATTGCCTCGGGGAAAGGTACACACACCATTGTAATCAGGCGAATTTCTGCTTTCAGATGCAACCGGAATTTCTCTAGTTCGTCAGTCCGTTCGCGAGGTATGGGAGTTTGAAGAGAAGGAATGGTTGAGAAACCATCAAAATTTTTGCAAATCTGATACTCGAAACCAATAACTACAATAGCCTTGGGGAAAAATACACATACCGTTGTAATCGGGCGAGTTTCTACTTTCAGATGCAACAGAAATTTTTCGAATTCGTGAATCCGTTCGCGAAATATCGGAGTTTGGAGTTAAGAGATGGTTGAGAAACCATCAAAATTTTCGCGAGTCTGATACTCGAAACAATTAAATATAACGGCCTAGGGGAAAAATACACATACCGTTGAAACCGGGAGAGTTTCTGCTTTCAGATGCATCAGGAATTTCTCGGGTTCGTCAATCCGTTCGCGAGATATGGGAGTTTGAAGTTAAGGAATGGTTGAGAAACCATCAAAATTTTCGCAAGTCTGATACTAGAAACCTATAACTGGAATTGCCTCGGGGAAAAGTACACACACCATTGTAATCGGGCGAGTTTCTACTTTCAGATGCGTCAGGGATTTCTCGAGTTCGTCAATCCGTTCGCGAGATATGGGAGTTTGAAGTTAAGGAATGGCTGAGAAATCATCAAAATTTTTGCAAGTCTGATACTCGAAATCAATAACTACTATTGCCTAGGGCCAAAATACACATACCGTTGTAATCGGGCGAGTTTCTACTTTCAGATGCGTCAGAAATTTCTCGAGTTCGCCAGTCCGTTCGCGAGATATGGGAGTTTGAACATAAGGAATGGTTGAGAAACCATCAAAATTTTTGCAAGACTGATACGCAGAACCAATAACTACAATGGCCTAGGGGAAAAGTACACACACCATTGTAATCAGGCGAGTTTCTGCTTTCAGATGCAACCGGAATTTCTCGAGTTCGCCAGTCCATTCGCGAGATATGGGAGTTTAAAGATAAGGAATGGTTGAGAAACCATCAAAATTTTTGCAAGTCTGATACTCGAAACCAATAACTACCATGGCCTTGGGGAAAAATACACATACCGTTGTAATCGGGCGAGTTTCTACTTTCACATGCAAGAGGAATTTCTCGAGTTCGTCAATCCGTTCGCGAGGTATGGGAGTTTGAAGTTGAGGAATGTTTGAGAAACCATCAAAATTTTCGCAAGTCTGATACTCGAAACCAATAACTGCTATGGCCTAGGGCAAAAATACACATACCATTGTAATCGGGCGAGATTATGCTTTCAGATGCAACTGGAATTTCTCGAGTTCGTCAATCTGTTCGCGAGATATGGGAGTTTGAAGTTGAGGAATGGTTGAGAAATCATCAAAATTATTGCAAGTCTGATACTCTAAACCAATAACTACTATTGCCTAGGGCAAAAATACACATACCCTTGTAATCGGGCGATCTTCTACCATCAGATGCAACAGGAATTTCTCGAGTTCGTCAATCCGTTCGCGAGATATGGGAATTTGAAGTTAAGGAATGGTTGAGAATCCATCTAAATTTTCGCAAGTCTGTTACTCGAAACCAATACCTACAATGACGTAGGGGAAAGATACACATGCCGTTGTAATCGGGAGACTTTCTACTTTCAAATGCAACAGAAATTTTTCGGTTTTGTCAATCCGTTCGCGAGATATGGGAGTTTGAAGTTAAGGAATGGTTGAGAAACCATCAAAATTTTCGCAAGTCTGATTCTCGACACCAATAACTATAATGGCTTAGGGGAAAACTACACATACCATTGTAATCGGGCGAGTTTCAACTTTCAGATGCAACAGGAATTTCTGAAGTTCGTCAATCGGTTCGCGAGATATGGGAGAATATTTATAGTTTCTATTATATATCATTTGATCTATAGTTAAATTTGACACTAATACTCTAAATACATATTTAATATATTTTTTAATCTCTTTAGCCTCCAGAAGAATTTTATTTATACTATTTACTATATATAATAATTTACACAGAATCGGAAATATATCTAATTATTTATTTATAATAATAATTTTTTTTTCATTTATCTTAAAAATTGGGATGTTCTCTTTAAATGTTCGATTCATTTCTTTAATTTATTCATTAAATTGAATTAATCTATTCTTTGTAATAACTTTAATCAAATTAGTCCCTATAATTATTATAGAACTCATATTAAAATTTAATAATGAAATTTATTTTATTTGCCTAATTAATGTAATTATTGGCCCTATCATTTGCTTAAACAAAAAAATCAATCATAATAATTAAGGGATATTGATCTGTTATACAAACATCTATTATAGGTATTTTATTTATAATTATCAATAATACATTTGAACATATTTCATTTTATATTCAATAGTTTAATTAATTTTAATTTTTATATTTAAAATAATAAAGATTAACTCTTCTTCCTTATTTAATATATTAACGTCTAATAGAAGAAAAATTATTTTATACTCAATAATTATTATGTACACAAATTTCCCACGTATAGCACTCTTTATGCTGAAATGAATCGTCCTAGAAACATTAATAAATTCAAGAATAAAATTTATACTTTTAATAATTGTATATCTATTTATAAGATTAATTACATCATGAAATTATTTAAATATATCCTTCTTATATTTTTTCCCTTCAATTAAATAAAAAATATATAACTAAATTAACCTTAATTTTCTAAACTATTATCTATTTATAACTTTTTTAATATTTATATTTATATTTATGATCTACTGGTTATATTAAATTTTAGCATAATTAATATATGTATTCATCAAATCACAAAAATTTGGGATATTATATTTCATATCAGCTATATGATCTGGTATAATTGGTTCTTCTTTAAGGATACAAATTCGAATAGAATTAAATAGGCCAGGAACTTGAATTAATATCGACCAAATTAATAACTCAATTGTAACATCACATGCTTTTGTAATAATTTTCTTTATAGTTTTACCATTTATAATCGGAGGATTCGGAAACTGAATAATTCCCTTAATAATTGGATCCCCTGATACAGCATTTCCCCGAATAAATAATATAAGATTGTGACTAATCCCCCCTTCATTATTACTTTTAATTCTTACAACACTATTATTCCCAGGCTCGGGAACTGGATGAACAATCTACCCTCCTTTGTCATCAAATCTTTATCACCCATCTTCATCTATAGACTTAACAATTATTTCTTTGCATATTGCAGGTATCTCTTCAATTATAGGATCAATTAATTTTATTGTTACAATTCTTAAAATAAAAAATAATGCTTTAAAATTCGATCAAATATCCTTATTTGCTTGGTCAGTATTAATTACTACAATTTTGCTTCTTCTCTCACTACCTGTATTAGCCGGAGCTATTACTATGTTATTAACAGACCGAAATTTAAATA
The DNA here is from genome assembly GCF_051014685.1 of Ptiloglossa arizonensis. NCBI lineage: Eukaryota > Metazoa > Arthropoda > Insecta > Hymenoptera > Colletidae > Ptiloglossa > Ptiloglossa arizonensis. Next base: position 522,218 of record NW_027478401.1, on the reverse strand, counting down.
CTTCCTTCTTTGATCCTACTGGGGGAGGGGACCCAATTTTATTTCAACATTTATTTTGATTTTTTGAGCATCCTGAAGTCTATATTTTAATTTTACCCGGGTTTGGATTAATCTCCCATATCATTTTCAATGAAAGAGGGAAAAAGGAAACTTTTGGGAACCTAGGGATAGTTTATGCAATACTCGGAATTGGATTTCTAGGATTTATTGTGTGAGCACATCACATATTCACAGTAGGCTTAGATGTAGACACACGAGCTTATTTCACTTCGGCAACTATAATCATTGCAATTCCCACAGGAATCAAAGTATTTAGATGACTAGCTACGTACTACGGGTCAAAACTTATTATTAATCCTTCTATTATTTGATAATTTGGCATTATTTTTTTATTTACAATAAGAGAATTAACAGGAATTATATTATCAAACTCATCTATTGATATTATACTACATGATACATACTATGTTGTCTCTCATTTCCACTATGTACTGTCAATAGGAGCAGTATTTTCTATTATTGCTTCATTCATTCATTGATTCCCTTTATTCACAGGATTTACCCTAAATCAATTTTATCTTAAAACTCAATTTTATATAATATTTATTGGGGTAAATATAACTTTTTTCCATCAGCATTTTTTAGGAATGATAGGAATACCTCGACGTTATTCAGATTACCCGGATTCCTACTACTGTGAAAATTTATTATCATCTATTGGCTCAATAATTTCATTCAAAAGAATAATTTTACTCTTGTTTATTATATTGGAGAGATTTATAACTAAACGTCTAGCTATATTTAAATTTAATCAATCATCACTAGAATGACCCCAAAACTTTTCCCCAAAAGACCACTCATTCCTCTCTATTCCTCTAATTGTTAAAAACAAATCTTAATATGGCAGATTAGTTCATGAATTTAAGATTCATTTATAAAATTTAATATTTTTATTGAAAATGTCCCATTGAAAAATAATTAATTTCCAAGACCCCAATTCGCCATATGCCGATAATTTAAATCTTTTTCACAACTTCACAATAATTATAATAATTATAATCTCTTCATTAACTCTAATAATTATATTAGATATTTTTACTAATAAATTTATCAATCGATTTTTACTTAAAAATCATCATATTGAAATTGTATGAACTTTACTCCCAATAATAATTTTAGGAGTAATTGCACTTCCTTCTTTAAAAACCCTATATTTTATTGATGAACTATGAATACCCGTATACTTAACAATCAAATCAATTGGGCACCAATGATACTGATCCTATGAATACCCAGAATTTAATAATTGAAATTTGACTCCTATATAGATAAAGATTTAAATAATATTTACATTTTTCGTCTCCTAGACGTAGATAATCGAATAATTATTCCATCTAATACACTAATTCGAATATTAACATCAAACGACGTAATTCACTCTTGAACTGTTCCGTCTTTAGGCTTAAAAATAGACTCAGTACCAGGGCGAATTAACCAAATAAATTTAATTACTAATCGACCTGGAGTATTTTTCGGACAATGTTCTGAAATCTGCGGAGCTAATCACAGATTTATGCCAATTGTTGTGGAAAGAACTAATTATTCAAACTTTATTAATTGAATTAACAACCAAAATTAAATTTTAACCTACTCATATAATATTTAATTAAATCAAATCATTAGATGTCTGACAAAAGAATTGATTTTTTAAATCAAATTATAGTAATAAATTACTTCATTTTTCATTTTAAAACTTTAAGAATCATCTCTTTACATCGAAGCTCGATCAAAATTAATTTCTATAAGTTCTTAATCATTTGTAATGCATCAATAAGATGAACATTGTTCGATTAATATTGGGAACATGTATGAATGTTAGTAAAACTCGCTGAAATGAATAAACATTCACCGAAACTATTCGCCTTCGCAGATTTTGCAATATCTTGATGTTTATTTATCATAATTATTAACAATTGTCGTAGTACCGTAGTTTAAATAATTCTCAACAATGCCCTAGTATAAATAAAGGCTTAAAATATCATTTCATCGAAATATTCATTGCTCGCGATGGAATTTTTCGTTGAGATCAAACTGACATTCTCAAGGTTACACGTATCGATGATCGATTCACAAGCGTTCATCGCTATGATTGTTGTATCTAGAAAAGCGATTAATTGAATTTCAGCGCTTTTAAATAAAAAATGCAACTACTACGCGTATTGTGTAAATTATAAGAATTAATCAAATGTTAAATTGATGTATTTAATAAACAATTGTTACTTTCCCTGCTATAAAACTTTACGAAACACGTTTTACTTTGAATCTCGATCCAAATTAATTTCGGTGAGGTACTTAATCATTTTCAATGCATAAATAGGATGAACATTGTTCGATTAATATTGGGAACATACATAAATGTTAGTAACAATGGCGGAAATGAACAAACATTCACCGAAACCGTTCGCCTTCGTAGATTTCGCAATATCTTGAAGTTTATTTATCATAATAATTAACAACCGTCGTTGGACCGTAGATTAAACCATTTTTCACAATGTTCTGGTATAAATAATGGCTATAAAGCCAACAATTTCTTGAAGTATTTGGTTAGATCGAACAAATACAATCGAAGAAACCGTGCGATAAAATAAATGAATATTTCGCTACATATGGGAATTATAGTTTGTATGTATGCAAATATTTTCTGAACCCGCAATTACAAATCCCTGTAACGTGGTAATTACATGGGTTGCCATTTATTGGAGAAAGAGTTAAACTACACTTAAGGGGTGAAAACCCCTGGCGGAGAAACGCTCAAATTTGTCGAGGAGTTGTTCTAATTTCCACAAATAGATGGCGCGACAAGTACAATTTACCGACATTAGAGATAAGTATTTCCATTTGTATGATATTCCCTACCGTGCGATAAAATAAATAAATACTTTTGTACAAACTTTTGTATGTTTCATCTTTCGAATAAATGTAAAATTAAACCTTCTACGGTAAATTTTATTCTTTAATATATTAATGCTTCTAGGACGATTTATTTCAGTATAAAGAGTGCTATAGGTGGGAAATTTGTGTACATAATAATTATTGAGTATAAAATAATTTTTCTTCTATTAGACGTTAATATATTAAATAAGGAAGAAGAGTTAATCTTTATTATTTTAAACATAAAAATTAAAATTAAATAAATTATTGAATATAAAATGAAATATGTTAAAAATGTATTTTTGTTAATTATTAATAAAATAACTATAAAAGATGTTTGTATAACAGATGAATATCCTATAATTATTACGATTTATTTTTTTGTCTAAGCAAATGATAGGGGCAATAATTACATTAATTAGGCAAATAAAATAAATTTCATTATTAAATTTTAATATGAGTTCTATAATAATTATAGGGATTAATTTTACTAATGTTATTATAAAGAATAGATTAATTCAATTTAATGAATAAATTAAAGAAATGAATCGAACATTTAAAGAGTACATCCCAATTTTTTAGATAAGTAAAAAAAGATAATTAATATAAATAAATAATTACATTTATTTCCGATTGTGTGTAAATTATTATATATAGTAAATAGTATAAATAAAATTCTTCTGGAGGCTAAAGATATTAAAAAATATACTAAATATGTATTTAGAGTATTAGTGTCTAATTTTACTACAGATCAAACGATTTATAATAGAAATTATAAATATTATAATCATATAATCGAAACGGAGAAACAATGAAACGAAGGAAGAAACGGAGAAACGGAGAAATGAAGAAAGAAACGAAGAATCGAAGAAAGAAACGGAGAAACGAAGAAATAAACCGAGAAACGGAGAAAGAAACGGAGAAACGAAGAAAGAAACAGAGAAACGAACAAAGAAACGCAGAAACGAAGAATGAAACGGAGAAACGTAGAAATAGACGGAGAAATGAAGAAAGAAAAGGAGAAACAAAGAAAGAAACGGAGAAACGGAGAAATAAATGGAGAAACGAAGAAAGAAACGGAGAAACGAAGAAAGAAACGGAGATACGAAGAAAGAAACGGAGAAATAAGTGGAGAAACGAAAAAATAAAGGGAGAAACGAACAAGGAAACGGACAAACGAAGAAAGAAACGGAGAAACGAAGAAAGAAACGGAGAAACGAAGAAAGAAACGGAGAAACGAAGAAAGAAACGGAGAAACGAAGAAAGAAACGGAGATACGGTGAAAGAAACGGAGTAACGAAGAAAGAAACGGAGAAACGGAGAAATAAATGGAGAAACGAAGAAATAAACGGAGAAACGAAGAATGAAACGGAGAAGCGAAGAAACAAACGGAGAAACGAAGAAAGAAACGGAGAAACGGAGAAATAAATGGAGAAACGAAGAAATAAACCGGGAAACGGAGAAACGAAGAAAGAAACGGAGAAACGAAGAAAGAAAAGGAGAAACGAAGAAAGAAACGGAGAAACGAAGAAAGAAACGGAGAAACGAAGAAAGAAACGGAGAAACGAAGAAAGAAACGGAGAAACGAAGAAAGAAACGGAGAAACGAAGAAAGAAACGGAGAAACTGAGAAATAAATGGAGAAACGAAGAAATGAACAGAGAAACGAAGAAAGAAACGGAGAAACGAAAAAAGAAACGGAGAAACGAAGAAAGAAACGCAGAAACGAACAAAGAAACGGAGAAACGAAGAAAGAAACGGAGAATCGTAGAATGAAACGGTGAAACGAAGAAAGAAACGGAAAAATAAATGGAGAAACGAAGAAAGAAACGGAGAAACGAAGAAAGAAACGGAGAAATGAACAAAGAAACGGAGAAACGAAGATAGAAACCGAGAAACGAAGAAAGAAACGGAGAAACGGAGAAATAAATGGAGAATCGAAGAAATAAACGGAGAGACGGAGAAATAAACGGAGAAACGAAGAAAGAAACGGAGAAACGAAGAAAGAAACGGAGAAACGAAGAAAGAAACGGAGAAACGAAGAAAGAAACGGAAAAACCAAGAAAGAAACGGAGAATCGGAGAAATAAATGGGGAAACGAAGAAATAAATGGAGAAACGAAGAAATAAACCGAGAAACGGAGAAACGAAGAAAGAATAGAAGAAACGAACAAAGATACGGAGAAACGAAGAAAGAAACGGAGAAACGAAGAAAGAAACGGAGAAACGAAGAAAGAAACGGAGAAACGAAGAAAGAAACTGAGAAACGAAGATAGAAACGGAGAAACGGAGAAGGAAACGAAGAAACGAAGAAAGAAACGGAGAAACGAAGAAATAAACGGAGAAACGAAGAGAGAAACGGAGACACGATGAAAGAAACGGAGTAACGAAGAATGAAACGGAGAACGGGGAAATAAATGGAGAAACGAAGAAATAAACGGAGAAACGAACAAAGAAACGGAGAAACGAAGAAAGAAACGGAGAAACGAAGAAAGAAACGGAGAAACGAAGAAAGAAACGGAGAAACGAAGAAAGAAACAGTGAATCGGAGAAATAAATGGAGAAACGAAGAAATAAACCGAGAAACAGTGAAAGAAACGGAGAAACGAACAAAGAAACGGAGAAGCGGACAAAGAAACGGAGAAACGAACAAAGAAACGGAGAATCGGAGAAATAAATGGGGAAACGAAGAAATAAATGGAGAAACGAAGAAATAAACGGAGAATCGGAGAAATAAATGGAGAAACGAAGAAAGAAACGGAGAAACGAAGAAAGAAACGGAGAAATGAACAAAGAAACGGAGAAACGAAGATAGAAACCGAGAAACGAAGAAAGAAACGGAGAAACGGAGAAATAAATGGAGAATCGAAGAAATAAACGGAGAGACGGAGAAATAAACGGAGAAACGAAGAAAGAAACGGAGAAACGAAGAAAGAAACGGAGAAACGAAGAAAGAAACGGAGAAACGAAGAAAGAAACGGAAAAACCAAGAAAGAAACGGAGAATCGGAGAAATAAATGGGGAAACGAAGAAATAAATGGAGAAACGAAGAAATAAACCGAGAAACGGAGAAACGAAGAAAGAATAGAAGAAACGAACAAAGATACGGAGAAACGAAGAAAGAAACGGAGAAACGAAGAAAGAAACGGAGAAACGAAGAAAGAAACGGAGAAACGAAGAAAGAAACTGAGAAACGAAGAAAGAAACGGAGAAACGGAGAAGGAAACGAAGAAACGAAGAAAGAAGCGGTGAAACGAAGAAAGAAGCGGAGAAACGAAGAAAGAAACGGAGAAACGAAGAAAGAAACGGAGAAACGAAGAAAGAAACGGAGAATCGGAGAAATAAATGGAGAAACGAAGAAAGAAACGGAGAAACGAAGAAAGAAACGGAGAAACGAAGAAAGAAACGGAGAAACGAAGAAAGTAACGGAGAAACGGAGAAAGAAACGGAGAAGTGAAGAAAGAAACGGAGAAACGAAGAAAGAAACGGAGAATTGGAGAAATAAATGGAGAAACGTAAAAATAATCCGAGAAACGGAGAAAGAAGCGGATAAACGAACAAAGAAACGGAGATACGAAGAAAGAAACGGAGAAACGAAGAAAGAAATGGAGAAACGAAGAAAGAAACGGAGAAACTGAGAAATAAATGGAGAAACGAAGAAATAAACGGAGAAACGGAGAAATAAACGGAGAAACGAAGAAAGAAACGGAGAAACGAAGAAAGAAACGGAGAAACGAAGAAAGAAACGGAGAAACGAAGAAAGAAACGGAGAAACGAAGAAAGAAACGGAGAAACGAAGAAAGAAACGGAGAAACGAAGAAAGAAACGGAGAAACTGAGAAATAAATGGAGAAACGAAGAAATGAACAGAGAAACGAAGAAAGAAACGGAGAAACGAAAAAAGAAACGGAGAAACGAAGAAAGAAACGCAGAAACGAACAAAGAAACGGAGAAACGAAGAAAGAAACGGAGAATCGTAGAATGAAACGGTGAAACGAAGAAAGAAACGGAAAAATAAATGGAGAAACGAAGATATAAAGGGAGAAACGAAGAAAGAAACGGAGAAACGAAGAAACGATGAAAGAAACGGAGAAACGAAGAAAGAAGCGGAGAAACGAAGAAAGAAGCGGAGAAACGAAGAGAGAAACGGAGAAACGAAGAAAGAAACGGAGAAACGAAGAAAGAAACGGAGAAACGAAGAAAGAAACGGAGAAACTGAGAAATAAATGGAGAAACGAAGAAATGAACAGAGAAACGAAGAAAGAAACGGAGAAACGAAAAAAGAAACGGAGAAACGAAGAAAGAAACGCAGAAACGAACAAAGAAACGGAGAAACGAACAAAGAAACGGAGCAACGAAGAAAGAAACGGAGAATCGGAGAAATAAATGGAGAAACGAACAATGAAACGGAGCAACGAAGAAAGAAACGGAGAATCGGAGAAATAAATGGAGAAACGAAGAAAGAAACGGAGAAACGAAGAAAGAAACGGAGAAATGAACAAAGAAACGGAGAAACGAAGATAGAAACCGAGAAACGAAGAAAGAAACGGAGAAACGGAGAAATAAATGGAGAATCGAAGAAATAAACGGAGAGACGGAGAAATAAACGGAGAAACGAAGAAAGAAACGGAGAAACGAAGAAAGAAACGGAGAAACGAAGAAAGAAACGGAGAAACGAAGAAAGAAACGGAGAAACTAAGAAAGAAACGGAGAAACGAAGAAAGAAACAGTGAATCGGAGAAATAAATGGAGAAACGAAGAAATAAACCGAGAAACAGTGAAAGAAACGGAGAAACGACCAAAGAAACGGAGAAGCGGAAAAAGAAACGGAGAAACGAACAAAGAAACGGAGAAGCGAACAAAGAAACGGAGAAACGAACAAAGAAACGGAGAAACGAACAAAGAAACGGAGAAACGAAGAAAGAAACTGAGAAACGGAGAAATAAATGGAGAAACGACGAAATAAACGGAGAAACGAAGAAAGAAACGGAGAAACGAAGAAAGAAACGGAGAAACGAAGAAAGAGACGGAGTAACGAAGAAAGAAACGGAGAAACGGAGAAATAAATGGAGAATCGAAGAAATAAACGGAGAAACGGAGAAATAAACGGAGAAACGAAGAAAGAAACGGAGAAACGAAGAAAGAAACGGAGAAACGAAGAAAGAAACGGAGAAACGAAGAAAGAAACGGAAAAACGAAGAAAGAAACGGAGAATCGGAGAAATAAATGGGGAAACGAAGAAATAAATGGAGAAACGAAGAAATAAACCGAGAAACGGAGAAACGAAGAAAGAATGGAAGAAACGAACAAAGATACGGAGAAACGAAGAAAGAGACGGAGAAACGAAGAAAGAAACGGAGAAACGAAAAATGAAACGGAGAAACGAATAAAGAAACGCAGAAACGAACAAAGAAACGGAGAAACGAACAAAGAAACGGAGCAACGAAGAAAGAAACGGAGAATCGGAGAAATAAATGGAGAAACGAACAAAGAAACGGAGCAACGAAGAAAGAAACGGAGAATCGGAGAAATAAATGGAGAAACGAAGAAAGAAACGGAGAAACGAAGAAAGAAACGGAGAAATGAACAAAGAAACGGAGAAACGAAGATAGAAACCGAGAAACGAAGAAAGAAACGGAGAAACGGAGAAATAAATGGAGAATCGAAGAAATAAACGGAGAAACGGAGAAATAAACGGAGAAACGAAGAAAGAAACGGAGAAACGAAGAAAGAAACGGAGAAACGAAGAAAGAAACGGAGAAACGAAGAAAGAAACGGAAAAACGAAGAAAGAAACGGAGAATCGGAGAAATAAATGGGGAAACGAAGAAATAAATGGAGAAACGAAGAAATAAACCGAGAAACGGAGAAACGAAGAAAGAATGGAAGAAACGAACAAAGATACGGAGAAACGAAGAAAGAAACGGAGAAACGAAGAAAGAAACGGAGAAACGAAGAAAGAAACGGAGAAACGAAGAAAGAAACTGAGAAACGAAGAAAGAAACGGAGAAACGGAGAAGGAAACGAAGAAACGAAGAAAGAAACGGAGAAACGAAGAAATAAACGGAGAAACGAAGAGAGAAACGGAGATACGATGAAAGAAACGGAGTAACGAAGAATGAAACGGAGAACGGGGAAATAAATGGAGAAACGAAGAAATAAACGGAGAAACGAACAAAGAAACGGAGAAACGAAGAAAGAAACGGAGAAACGAAGAAAGAAACGGAGAAACGAAGAAAGAAACGGAGAAACGAAGAAATAAACGGAGAAACGAAGAAAGAAACGGAGAAACTAAGAAAGAAACGGAGAAACGAAGAAAGAAACGGAGAAACGAAGACAGAAACGGAGTGACGAAGATAGAAACGAACAAACGAGGAAAGAAACGTAGAAACGGAGAAATAAATCGAGAAACGAAGAAATAAACGGAGAAACGAAGAAAGAAACGGAGAAACGAAGAAAGAAACGGAGAAACGAAGAAAGGAACGGAGTAACGAAGAAAGATACGAAGAAACGAAGAAAGAAACGGAGAATCGGAGAAATAAATAGAGAAACGAAGAAATAAACCGAGAAACGGAGAAACGAAGAATGAATGGGAGAAACGAACAAAGAAACGGAGAAACGAACAATGAAACGGAGAAACAAAGAAACAAACGGACATACGGAGAAATAAATGGAGAAACGAAGAAATAAACGGAGAAACGAAGAAAGAAACGGAGAAACTAAGAAAGAAACGGAGAAACGAAGAAAGAAACGGAGAAGCGTACAAAGAAACGGAGAAACGAACAAAGAAACGGAGAAACGAACAAAGAATCGGAGAAACGAACAATGAAACGGAGAAACGAAGAAAGAAACTGGGAAACGGAGAAATAAATGGAGAAACGAAGAAATAAACGAAGAAACGAAGATAGAAACGGAGAAACGAAGAAAGAAACGGAGAAACGAAGAAAGAGACGGAGTAACGAAGAAAGAAACGGAGAAACGGAGAAATAAATGGAGAATCGAAGAAATAAACGGAGAAACGGAGAAATAAACGGAGAAACGAAGAAAGAAACGGAGAAACGAAGAAAGAAACGGAGAAACGAAGAAAGAAACGGAGAAACGAAGAAAGAAACGGAAAAACGAAGAAAGAAACGGAGAATCGGAGAAATAAATGGGGAAACGAAGAAATAAATGGAGAAACGAAGAAATAAACCGAGAAACGGAGAAACGAAGAAAGAATGGAAGAAACGAACAAAGATACGGAGAAACGAAGAAAGAAACGGAGAAACGAAGAAAGAAACGGAGAAACGAAGAAAGAAACGGAGAAACGAAGAAAGAAACGGAGAAACGAAGAAAGAAACTGAGAAACGAAGAAAGAAACGGAGAAACGGAGAAGGAAACGAAGAAACGAAGAAAGAAACGGAGAAACGAAGAAATAAACGGAGAAACGAAGAGAGAAACGGAGATACGATGAAAGAAACGGAGTAACGAAGAATGAAACGGAGAACGGGGAAATAAATGGAGAAACGAAGAAATAAACGGAGAAACGAACAAAGAAACGGAGAAACGAAGAAAGAAACGGAGAAACGAAGAAAGAAACGGAGAAACGAAGAAAGAAACGGAGAAACGAAGAAAGAAACAGTGAATCGGAGAAATAAATGGAGAAACGAAGAAATAAACCGAGAAACAGTGAAAGAAACGGAGAAACGAACAAAGAAACGGAGAAGCGGACAAAGAAACGGAGAAACGAACAAAGAAACGGAGAAGCGAACAAAGAAACTGAGAAACGGAGAAATAAATGGAGAAACGACGAAATAAACGGAGAAACGAAGAAAGAAACGGAGAAACGAAGAAAGAAACGGAGAAACGAAGAAAGGAACGGAGTAACGAAGAAAGATACGAAGAAACGAAGAAAGAAACGGAGAATCGGAGAAATAAATGGAGAAACGAAGAAATAAACCGAGAAACGGAGAAACGAAGAATGAATGGGAGAAACGAACAAAGAAACGGAGAAACGAACAATGAAACGGAGAAACAAAGAAACAAACGGACATACGGAGAAATAAATGGAGAAACGAAGAAAGAAACGGAGAAACGAAGACAGAAACGGAGTGACGAAGATAGAAACGAACAAACGAGGAAAGAAACGTAGAAACGGAGAAATAAATCGAGAAACGAAGAAATAAACGGAGAAACGAAGAAAGAATCGGAGAAACGAACAATGAAACGGAGAAACGAAGAAAGAAACTGGGAAACGGAGAAATAAATGGAGAAACGAAGAAAGAAACGGAGAAACGAAGAAAGAGACGGAGTAACGAAGAAAGAAACGGAGAAACGGAGAAATAAATCGAGAAACGGAGAAAGAAACGGAGAAACCAACAAAGAAATAGAGAAACGAACAAAGAAACGGAGAATCGAACAAAGAGACGGAGAAACGAACAAAGAAACGGAGAATCGACCAAAAAACGGAGAAACGAACAAAGAAACGGAGAAACGACCAAAAAACGGAGAAACTAACAAAGAAACGGAGAAACGTAGAAAGAAACGGAGAAACGAAGAAAGAAACGGAGAAACGAAGAAAGAAACGGAGAAACGAAGAAAGAAACGGAGAGACGAAGAAAGAAACGGTGAATCGGAGAAATAAATGGAGAAACGAAGAAATAAACCGAGAAACGGAGAAACAAACGGAGAAACGAACAAAGAAATGGAGAAACGAACAAAGGAACGGAGAAACGAACGAAGAAACGGAGAAACGGAGAAACGAAGAAAGAAACGGAGATACGTTTCTCCGTTTCTGCGTTTCTCCGTTTCTCGGGTTCTCCGTTTCTCCGTTTCTCCGATTCTCCGTATCTCCGTTTCTCCGATTCTCCGTTTCTCGGTTTCTCCGTTTTCGATTTCTCCGTTTTTCCGTTTCTCCGTTTCACCGTTTCTTTCTTCGTTTCTCCGTTTGTTTCTTCGTTTCTCCATTTATTTCTCCGTTTCTTTCTTCGTTTCTCCGTTTCTTTGTTCGTTTCTCCGTTTCTTTCTTTGCTTCTCCGTTTGTTTCTTCATTTCTCCGTATATTTCTTCGTTTCTCCGTTTCATTCTTCGTTTCTGCGTTTCTTTGTTCGTTTCTCCGTTTCTTTCTTCGTTTCTCCGTTTCTTTCTCCGCTTCTCCGTTTCTTTCTTTGTTTCTCCGTTTCTTGTTCGTTTCTCCGTTTCTCGGTTTATTCCTTCGTTTCTCCATTTGTTTCTCCGATTCTCAGTTTCTTTCTTCGTTTCTCAGTTTCTTTCTTCGTTTCTCCGTTTCTTTCTTCGTTTCAACATTTCTTTCTTCGTTTCTCCGTTTCTATCTTCGTTTCTCCTTTCTGTCATCGTTTCTTCGTTTCTCCGTTTCTTTCTTCGTTTCTCCGTTTATGTCTTCGTTTCTCCATTTATTTCGCCGTTTCTTTCTTCGTTTCTCCGTTTCTTTCTTCGTTTCTGCGTTTCTTTCTACGTTTCTCCGTTTCTTTCTTCGTTTCTCCGTTTCTTTCTTCATTTCTCCGTTTCTTCCTTCGTTTCTCCGTTTCTTTCTTCGTTTCTCCTTTCTGTCATCGTTTCTTCGTTTCTCCGTTTCTTTCTTCGTTTCTCCGTTTATATCTTCGTTTCTCCATTTATTTCGCCGTTTCTTTCTTCGTTTTTCCGTTTCTTTCTTCGTTTGTCCGTTTCTTTCTCCGTTTCTCTGTTTCTTCGCTTCTCCATTTATTTCTCCGTTTCTCCGTTTCTTTGATCGTTTCTCCGTTTCTTTTTCGTTTCTCCGTTTCTTTCTTCGTTTCTCCGTTTCTTTCTTCGTTTCTCCATTTCATTCTTCGTTTCTCCGTTTCTTTCTCCGTTTCTTTCTCCGTTTCTCGGTTTACGTCTTCGTTTCTTCGTTTCTCCGTTTCATTCTGCGTTTCTCCGTTTCTTTCTACGTTTCTCCGTTTATTTCTTCGTATCTCCATTTATTTCTCCGTTCCTCCGTTTCTTTCTTCGTTTCTCCGTTTCTTTGTTCGTTTCTCCGTTTCTTTCTTCGTTTCTCCGTTTCTTTCTTCCTTTCTCCGTTTCTTTCTTCGTTTCTCCGTTTATTTCTTCGTTTCTCCATTTATTTCTCCCTTTCTTTCTTCGTTTCTCCGTTTCTTTCTACGTTTCTCCGTTTATTTCTTCGTTTCTCCATTTATTTCTCCGTTCCTCCGTTTCTTTCTTCGTTTCTCCGTTTCTTTGTTCGTTTCTCCGTTTCTTTCTTCGTTTGTCCGTTTCTTTCTTCGTTTCTCCGTTTCTTTCTTCGTTTCTCCGTTTATTTCTTCGTTTCTCCATTTATTTCTCCGTTTCTTTCTTCGTTTCTCCGTTTCTTTGTTCGTTTCTCCGTTTCTTTGTTCGTTTCTCCGTTTCTTTGTTCGTTTCTCCGTTTCTTTCTTCGTTTCTCCGTTTCTTTCTTCGTTTCTCCGTTTCTTTCTTCGTTTCTCCGTTTCTTTTTCCGTTTCTAGGTTTATTTCTTCGTTTCTCCATTTATTTCTCCGTTTCTTTCTTCGTTTCTCCGTTTTTTTCTTCGTTTCTCCGTTTCTTTGATCGTTTCTCCGTTTCTTTGTTCGTTTCCCCGTTTCTTTCTCCGTTTCTCGGTCTATTTCTTCGTTTCTCCATTTACTTCTTCATTTCTCAGTTTCTTTCTTCGTTTCTCCGTTTCTTTGTTCGTTTCTCCGTTTCTTTCTTCGTTTCTCCGTTTCTTTCTTCGTTTCTCCGTTTCTTTCTTCGTTTCTCCGTTTATTTCTTCGTTTCTCCGTTTCTTTGTTCGTTTCTCCGTTTCTTTCTTCGTTTCTCCGTTTCTTTCTTCGTTTCTCCGTTTCTTTCTTCGTTTCTCCGTTTATTTCTTCGTTTCTCCATTTATTTCTCCGTTTCTTTGTTCGTTTCTCCGTTTCTTTCTTCGTTTCTCCGTTTCTTTTTCCGTTTCTAGATTTATTTCTTGGTTTCTCCATTTATTTCTCCGTTTCTTTTTCCGTTTCTAGATTTATTTCTTCGTTTCTCCATTTATTTCTCCGTTTCTTTCTTCGTTTCGTCGTTTCTTTCTTCGTTACTCCGTTTCTTTCTTCGTTTCTGCGTTTGTTTCTTCGTTTCTCCGTTTCTTTCTTCGTTTCTCCGTTTGTTTGTTCATTTCTCCGTTTCTTTGTTCGTTTCCCCGTTTCTTTCTCCGTTTCTCGGTCTATTTCTTCGTTTCTCCATTTACTTCTTCATTTCTCAGTTTCTTTCTTCGTTTCTCCGTTTCTTTCTTCGTTTCTCCGTTTCTTTGTTCGTTTCTCCGTTTCTTTCTCCGTTACTTTGTTCGTTTCTCCGTTTCATTGTTCGCTTCTCCGTTTCTTTCTTCGTATCTGCGTTTCTTTCTTCGTTTCTGCGTTTCTTTCTTCATTTCTCCGTTTCTTTCTTCGTTGCTCCGTTTCATTGTTCGTTTCTCCGTTTCCTTGTTCGTTTCTCCGTTTACTTCTTCGTTTCTCCATTTATTTCTCCGTTTCATTCTTCGTTTCTCCGATTCTTTCTTCGTTTCATCGTTTCTTTCTTCGTTACTCCGTTTCTTTCTTCGTTTCTCCGTTTCGTTCTTCGTTTCTCCGTTTCTTTCTTCGTTTCTCCGTTTCTTTCTTCGTTTCTCCGTTGCTTTGTTCGTTTCTCCGTTTCTTTCTCCGTTTCTCCGTTTCTTTCTTCGTTTCTCCGTTTCTTTCTACGTTTCTCCGTTTATTTCTTCGTTTCACCATTTATTTCTCCGTTCCTCCATTTCTTTCTTCGTTTCTCCGTTTCTTTGTTCGTTTCTCCGTTTCTTTGTCCGTTTCTCCGTTTCTTTCTTCGTTTCTCCGTTTCTTTCTTCGTTTCTCCGTTTCTTTCTTCGTTTCTCCGTTTCTTTGTTCGTTTCTCCGTTTCATTATTCGTTTCTCCGATTCTTTCTTCATTTCTGCGTTTCTTTCTTCGTTTCTCCGTTTCTTTGTTCGTTTCTGCGTTTCTTTCTTCGTTTCTTTGTTCGTTTCTCCGTTTCATTGTTCGCTTCTCCGTTTCTTTCTTCGTATCTCCGTTTCTGTTTTCGTTTCTCCGTTTCTTTCTTGGTTTCTCCGTTTCTTTGTTCGTTTCTCCGTTTCTTTCTTCGTTCGTTTCTCCATTTCTTTCTTCGTTTCTGCGTTTCTTTCTTCGTTTCTCCGTTCCTTTCTTTGTTTCTCCGTTTCCTTCCTCATTTCTCCGTTCATTTCTTCGTTTCTCCGTTTCTTTGTTCGATTCTCCGTTCCTTTCTTCGTTTCTCCGTTTATTTCTTCGTTTCTCCATTTACTTCTCCGTTTTTCCGTTTCTTTTTTCGTTTCCCCGTTTCTTCGTTTGTTGGTCGTTTCTCCGTTTCTTTGTTCGTTTCTCCGTTTCTTTGTTCGATTCTCCGTTCCCTTCTTCGTTTCTCAGTTTCTTTCTTCGTTTCTCCGTTTCTCCGTTTCTCAGTTTCTCCGTTTCTCCGTTTCTCAGTTTCTCCGTTTTCTCGGTTTCTCCGTTTCGATTAAGTGATTGTAATAGTTATAATTTCTATTATATATCATTTGAGCTATAGTTAAATTATACACTAATACTCTAAGTACATATTTAATATATTTTTTAATCTCTTTGGCCACCAGAAGAATATTATTTATAATATTTACTGTATATAGTAATTTACACAGAATCGAAAATAAATCTAATTTTTTTTTATTCACCTATTTTACCAAAAATTTCGATTCTTCATGTATTAGTCAAATGTTAAATTGATATATCTCATAGACAATTATTACTTTCTATGTTTTAAAACTTTAAGAAACATCTCTTTACTTTGAAGTTCGATCAAAATCAATTGCTAGAGGCGAATCAATAATTTTTAATGCATAAATAAGATGCACACTGTTCGACCAATATGGGGCACATGCGTAAATGTTAATAACTGTGGGTAATCGGGAGAAAGGAAAGTACGCTAATTCTTTCGTTCACTGGCTTTATTGCGGATTCGGTCGTATCGCGTGGTCGTGTCGGTCGGGTCGAAGATCGGTCGAAGACTGGCTCCTCGGGGCTCGTCCCCGTCCCTTCTTTCTCCGACCATTCTTTAGGGCCCCGTTTATCGCCAGGCGACGATTGACAATTTTCGTGGCCAGCTTCGTTGCTGCGTTTTGTTTATCTCAAGAGGCGACGGTCTGGCGGCGTGCTCGAGCACGG
The DNA here is from genome assembly GCF_051014685.1 of Ptiloglossa arizonensis. Lineage (NCBI taxonomy): Eukaryota > Metazoa > Arthropoda > Insecta > Hymenoptera > Colletidae > Ptiloglossa > Ptiloglossa arizonensis. The sequence goes on along the minus strand of NW_027478401.1, from coordinate 506,121 downwards.
GCCGCCACACCAGCCCCCTTGGTGAAAATAAGGGTACGCTTATTCATATCGGCTTGCCCGCAACGTAGCGGTCGGGAAAATGGACGCGTCTACCCGATTTCGTCGTGCGTTCGCTCTGCTCTTTCGTACGGGAATCCGCGGTGTCGTTGTCGGCCTTCCGCGGTGGGGGTTTGTTGGTTGCGCCCTGGCTGTCGTCCTGTAGCAGGTAGGCTGGCTTGAGTCTGTCTAACGACACTGGCACCACCCGATCCTTGACACGTATGTTGAAATGCTTCGGGTGTCGCTCGACTACCTCGTAAGGGCCGTCGTACGCCGGTTGCAGGGCGCCTTTGAGGCCGCCGTGCCTCACGAACACGTGCGTCGTTGTGGCGAGGTCCTTGAAGACGAACACCTTTTTGTTTCCGTGGCGCGTTACAGGCGTCGGGCGCAGTCCGCGGAAATGCTCGCGTAGTTTCGCGACGTAGGCTTCCTCGTTGTCGTTCGCGGTTCGCCGCTCTATCAATAATTCGCCCGGCAGGCGAATCGGTTCGCCGTACAACATTTCGGCCGGAGTCGCTTTGATGTCGTCCTTCCAGGCGGCTCGGATGCCTAAAAGGACGACCGGTAACGCCGCGGCCCAGCTGTCCGCGTGGCACACGATTGCCGATTTCAACTGGCGGTGGAATCGTTCCACCATGCCGTTCGCTGCTGGATGGTACGCAGTTGTACGCAAATGTTTCGTCCCGATCAGGAGCGACAATTGTTGGAATAAAGCGGATTCGAATTGTCGGCCCTGATCGGTTGTGATTCGATGGGGTGCGCCGAACCGGGCGATCCAACCCGCGAGTAACGCGTGAGCTACCGTCTCGGCGGTAACATCTTCAACGGGGAACGCTTCCGGCCAGCGTGCGTAACGATCGATACATGTTACGCAGTATCGATACCCCCTTGACATCGGCAACGGCCCGATGATGTCCACGTGGACATGCTCAAAACGCCCCGACGGCGTATCAAATCTACCCGCCGGTGTAGACACGTGCCTACTGGTCTTCGCTCGTTGGCACGGCACGCACGCCTGTGCCCAGGTTCTACAATCCTTCCGGATACCTGGCCACACAAAACGCTGCGCTACTAGCCGCGCGGTCGCTTTCGCCCCGGGATGCGCGAGATCGTGGATGGAATCGAAGGCGCGTTTTCGAAACTCCCTCGTCACGAATGGTCGCAATGAGGGGGTCGTCGTGTCGCAGTACACCGCCGAACTCCCGTCGGAAAACGCAACTCGCTTCAGCGCGAGTGACGTGCTCGATTGTAGCAACGCCTGTAATTCTTCGTCTCGCTGTTGGGAGTCGGCGAGTTTCGCATAGTCGAGGGCCCGGGAAATCTGCGCGACCCGTGACAAAGCGTCGGCCACGACGTTGTCTTTCCCGGACACGTGCCGGATGTCGGTTGTAAATTGTCCGATAAAGTCTAAATAGCGGAACTGTCGGGGGGTATGTTTCCCCGGTTTTTGCGCGAACGCGAAGGTGATCGGTTTATGGTCGGTAAAGATCGTGAATACGCGGCCTTCCACCATATGCCGAAAGTACCTGACGGCTTTATACACCGCCAGAAGTTCCCGGTCATACGGACTGTACTTCCGTTCGGCCTGCGTTAGCTTTTTCGTGAAGAAAGCTAATGGTTGCCATCCGTCGCCCGATCGCTGCTGCAACGCAGCTCCCACCGTGAAATCGGAAGCATCTGTAAAAAGTGCCAAAGGCAACGAGACGTCGGGGTGCGCGAGCAATGCCGCCCGCGCGAGGCTGTCCTTACACCGTTCGAACGCTTCGATTCTGTCCGGCGACCAGTCGACGGGGGTTCGGCCCTTGACGTTACCCTGAAGGGCTGCGTTTAGGGGGGCCTGAATCTCTGCGGCGGCCGGCACGAAACGCCGGTAGAAGTTTAGCATGCCCAGGAATTGTCGCAGTTCTTTAACTGTCTCTGGGCGTGGGAAAGTTCGAATTGCTTCGACTTTTTGCGGCAACGGTCGTGTGCCGCTCTCGTTCACCGCGTATCCCAAGAACGTCACTTCCGGCGCACCAAAAACGCACTTCGCGCAATTCACGAGCACTCCGTACTCGCTCAATCGTCTGAAAAGTTCGCGTAAATGATGTTCGTGCTCTTCGACCGAGCTCGATGCCACGAGAATGTCGTCGATGTAAACGTAGCACCAATCGAGTCCGCGTAACACCTCGTCCATAAAGCGCTGGAATGTCTGGGCCGCGTTTCGTAGACCGAACGACATCCAAGGGAACTCGAACAGCCCGAAAGGTGTAGTGATGGCGGTTTTAGGGATATCGTCCGGGTTCACTGGGATTTGGTTGTACGCCCGCACTAAATCTATCGTCGAGAACAACGTCTTGCCGGCCAGACATTGCGCAAAATCCTCGACGTGAGGCACCGGGTATTTATCCGGGATTGTTCTTGCGTTCAACGCCCGGTAGTCTCCGCACGGTCGCCATTCGTCGTTCTTCTTCGGGACCAGGTGCAGGGCCGACGACCAGCAACTTTCGGAACGGCGCGCCGTTCCGTCCCTCACCATGGCCTCGAACTCCGCTTTGGCGATTCGCAGTTTGTCGGGAGCGAGGCGTCGCGGTTTACAAGACACTGGTGGACCCGGTGTGGTCCTGATGTAGTGGCACGTCTCGTGTCTCGTCGTGCGGTGTCCTCCCGATGGTCGCGTGACGTCCGGGAACTCGGCAAGGATCGTATGGAATCTAGATTCCCCGGATATCGCTTTTACGCTTCCTGCTCGATTTTCGACCACGCGTCCCCCCGTCGATAACGTGGTTAACGCGTCCACCAGTTTTTTTGCTCGCAGGTCGACGAGGAGGTTGAAAAAGTTTAAAAAATCGGCGCCTATGATCGGGGTTGTAACGTCGGCAATGACGAATCGCCACGTGAAATCCCGTCTCAGCCCCAGGTTTAGACGGAACGTGACGTAACCGTAGGTCCGGATCGTCGAACCGTTCGCCGCGTATAGCTCGTACGTCGTCTTTTCGTGCACCCCCTTCGCCCGCGACCGCGGAAACACGCACAAATCCGATCCGGTGTCCACCATAAAAATTGTTCTGGTCATTCGATCCGTCACGAACAAGCGGCTTGTAGTCGGCACGCGATCGCTTGCCGCCATTAACGATCGGCCCGATTGTTTTCCGCCACATGATTGCACGGCTGGCGGCATCTTCTCGCTGCGGTACCGAACATCCAATGGTACCAGCACCGGCCGTCCTCGGGGGGAGGCGAGGCATTATAGTCGCGCGACCTCGAAGGGCTCCGTCGGGCGTCACGCGACCTCGAAAAGCTCCGTCGGGCGTCACGCGACCTCGAAGGGCTCCGTCGGGCGTCCCGCGACGGCGGGCGCGAGTGGCGGTAATCGTCTCTGCTGACGCGGAGGGCCGCGATCTCACGGCGTAGCTCGGCCAACTCCGCGTGGATCCCGTCGGGTGCGGTCGACGCGGCGGTGACCTGGGGACCCGGTGTCACCTCTGCCACGGCGTCGGCGAGAGAAGCGAGCTCGGACAAACTTTCCTTCTTTTGTGATACCAACACCGATTGGATGTTCCGGGGGAGGCGCCCCAGCCACAGTGTCCTCAAAAATTCGTTCGACACCGTGTCGCCCGCAAGGTTTTGTAACCGGCGCAGGAAAGTCGATGGCTTCCGGTCGCCGATTTCCTCGTGCTCCAGGAGCGTGCGGATCTTCTGCTCCCTGGTGTCCGAGAGGCGTCGGATCAGTTCCGCTTTTAACGTATCGTACATGTTCTGCGTTGGCGGGTCGCTGATGATGTCGTTCACCAGGTCGGCGTACTGGTTCTCCAGATGCGCGCTTACGTAATGGTACTTGGTGGAATCCTGGGTGATTCCAGCCAGCACGAATTGCGACTCCAGCTGCCGGAACCATGTTTCTGGGTTCTTTTCCCAAAACGGCGGGACGCGAATCGCGACGCGTGCTACCGTGACGTCCTGCGGAAGGTCCGTCATCGCTGCCGCTGGCCTTCTCCCAATTCCACACCAATTCTTTCACGATCACTCACGTCGGGGTCACCAATTATGTGGGTAATCGGGAGAAAGGAAAGTACGCTAATTCTTTCGTTCACTGGCTTTATTGCGGATTCGGTCGTATCGCGTGGTCGTGTCGGTCGGGTCGAAGATCGGTCGAAGACTGGCTCCTCGGGGCTCGTCCCCGTCCCTTCTTTCTCCGACCATTCTTTAGGGCCCCGTTTATCGCCAGGCGACGATTGACAATTTTCGTGGCCAGCTTCGTTGCTGCGTTTTGTTTATCTCAAGAGGCGACGGTCTGGCGGCGTGCTCGAGCACGGGCCGCCACAATAACAATCGCTGAAATGAACAAACATTCACCGATACCATTCGCCCTCGAAGATTAAGCAATATCTTGATGTTTGTTTATCATAGTTATTAACAACCGTCGTAGAGTCATACATTAGACCATTATTAACAATGTCGTATTATACATAATGGTTTAAAATATCATTTCGTTGAAATATTCCTTGTTCGCGAAGGAATTCTTCCTTGCGATCCAACTGACATTCTCAAGGCTGCACGTATCGATTATCGATTCACAAGTATCGCGGTGATTTTTCTATCTAAAAAAGCGATTAATTGAATTTTGGCACTTTTGTGTAAAAAATACCACTTCCACGCGTATTGTGTAAATTATAAGAATAAAACAAATGTTAAATTAATGTATCTAATGAACAATTGTTACTTTCCGTGCTTTAAAACTTTACGAAACAGATTTTAACGTGGAGTCTCGATCAAAATCAATTTCGATAAGTTTCATAATTAATTGCAATACATAAATAAGATGCACATTGTTCGATCAATATAGGGCACATGCGTAAATTTTAATAACAAGCGCTGAAATGAACAAACATTCACTGAAACCGTTCGCCTTCGCAGACTTCGCAATATCTTGACATTTATTTATCATAATTATTAACAACCGTCGTTGGACCGTAGATTAAACAATTTTTGACAATGTTTCGGTATAAAAAGCTATCAATTTCTTGAAATATTTGGTTAGATCGAACAAATACGATCGAAGAAGCCGTGGGATAAAATAAATGAATATTTCTCTACATATCGGAATTATAGTTTGTATGTATGCAAATATTTTCTGAACCCGCAATTACAAATCCCTGTAACGTGGTAATTACATGGGTTGCCATCTATTGGAGAAAGTGTTAAACTACACTTAAGGGGTGAAAACACCTGGCGGAGAGACGCTCAAGTGTGTCGAGGAATTGTTCTATTCTCCACAAATAGATGGCGCGACAAGTACAATTTACCGACATTAAAGATAAGTTTTTTCATTTGTATGATATTCCCTACCGTGCGATAAAATAAATAAATACTTTTGTACAAACTTTTGTATGTTTCATCTTTCGAATAAATGTAAAATTAAACCTTCTACGGTAAATTTTATTCTTTAATTTATTAATGCTTCTAGGACGATTTATTTCAGTATAAAGAGTGCTATAAGTGGGAAATTTGTGTACATAATAATTATTGAGTATAAAATAATATTTCTTTTATTAGAGGTTAATATATTAAATAAGGAAGAAGAGTTAATCTTTATTATTTTAAACATAAAAATTAAAATTAAATAAATTATTGAATATAAAATGAAATATGTTAAAAATGTATTTTTGTTAATTATTAATAAAATAACTATAAAAGATGTTTGTATAACAGATGAATATCCTATAATTATTACGATTTATTTTTTTGTCTAAGCAAATGATAGGGGCAATAATTACATTAATTAGGCAAATAAAATAAATTTCATTATTAAATTTTAATATGAGTTCTATAATAATTATAGGTATTAATTTTACTAAAGTTATTATAAAGAATAGATTAATTCAATTTAATGAATAAATTAAAGAAATGAATCGAACGTTCAAAGAGTACATCCCAATTTTTAAGATAAGTGAAAAAAAGATAATTATTATAAATAAATAATTAGATTTATTTCCGATTCTGTGTAAATTATTATACATAGTAAATAGTACAAATAAAATTCTTCTGGAGGCTAAAGAGATTAAAAAATATATTAAATATGTATTTAGAGTAATAGTGTACAATTTAACTATAGATCAAATGAGTTATAATAGAAATTATAAATATTATAATCATTTAATCGAAACGGAGAAACGGAGAAACGGAGAAACAATGAAATGAAGGAAGAAACGGAGAAACGAAGAAAGAAACGGAGAAACGAAGAAAGAAACGGAGAAACGAAGAAAGAAACGGAGAAACGAAGAAAGAAACGGAGAAACGAAGAAAGAAACGGAGAAACGTAGAAAGAGACGGAGAAACGAAGAAAGAAACTGAGAAACGAAGAAAAAAACCGAGAATCGGAGAAATAGACGGAGAAACGATGAAATAAACGGAGAAACGAACAAAGAAACGTAGAAACGAACAAAGAAAGGGAGAAACGAAGAAAGAAACGGAGAAATAAATGGAGAAACGAAGAAATAAACAGAGAAACGAACAAGGAAACGGAGAAACGAAGAAAGAAACGGTGAAACGAAGAAAGAAACGGAGAAACGAAGAAAGAAACGGAGAAATAAATGGAGAAACGAAGAAATAAACAGAGAAACGAACAAGGAAACGGAGAAACGAAGAAAGAAACGGAGAAACGAAGAAGGAACGGAGAAACGAAGAAAGAAGCGGAGAAACGAAGAAAGAAACGGAGAAACGAACATATAATCGGAGAAACCAAGAAAGAAACGGAGAAACGAAGAAAAAAACGCAGAAACGAAGAAAGAAACGGAGAAACGAAGAAGGAAACGGAGAAACGAACAAAGAAACGGTCAAACGAAGGAAGAAACGGAGAAACGAAGAAAGAAATGGAGGAACCAAGAAAGAAACGGAGAAATAAATGGAGGAACGACGAAATAAACCGAGAAACGGAAAAAGAAACGGAGAAACGAATAATGAAACGGAGAAACGAACAAAGAAACGGAGAAATAAATGGAGAAACGAAGAAATAAACCGAGAAACGGAAAAAGAAACGGAGAAACGAACAAAGAAACGGAGAAACGGAGAAACGAACAAAGAAACGGAGAAACGGAGAAAGAAACGGAGAAACGAAGAAAGAAACGGAGAAACGAAGAAAGAAACGGAGAAACGAAGAAAGAAACGGAGAAACGAAGAAAGAAACGGAGAAACGAAGAAAGAAACGGAGAAATGAAGAAAGAAACGGAGAAACGTAGAAAGAGACGGAGAAACGAAGAAAGAAACTGAGAAACGAAGAAAGAAACGGAGAATCGGAGAAATAGACGGAGAAACGATGAAATAAACGGAGAAACGAACAAAGAAGCGGAGAAACGAAGAAAGAAACGGAGAAATGAAGAAAGAAACAGAGAAACGAACAATGAAACGCAGAAACGAACAATGAAACGGAGTAACGAAGAAATAAACGGAGAAATGAAGAAAGAAACGGAGAAACAAAGAAAGAAACGGAGAAACGAAGAAAGAAACGGGGAAACGAAGAATGAAACGGAGAAACGAAGAAAGAAAGGGAGAAATAAATGGAGAAACGAAGATATAAACTGAGGTACGAAGAGAGAAACGGAGAAACGAAGAAACGATAAAAGAAACGGAGAAACGAAGAAACGATAAAAGAAACGGAGAAACGAAGAAACGAAACGGAGAAACGAAGGAAGAAACGGAGGAACGAAGAAACGATAAAAGAAACGGTGAAACGAAGAAAGAAACGGAGAAACGAAGAAAGAAACGGAGAAACGAAGAAAGAAACGGGGAAACGTAGAAAGAGACGGAGGAACGAAGAAAGAAACGGAGAAACGAAGAAAGAAACGGAGAAACGGAGAAAGAAACTGAGAAACGAAGAAAGAAATGGAGAATCGGAGAAATAAACGGAGGAACGGAGAAACAAATGGAGAAACGAAGAAATAGTCGGAGAAACGAAGAAATAAACCGAGATACGAACAACGAAACGGAGAAACGTACAAAGAAACGGAGGAACGGAGAAATAAATGGGGAAACGAAGATATAAACGGAGAAACGAAGAAAGAAACGGAGAAACGAAAAAACGATAAAAGAAACGGAGAAACGAAGAAAGAAACGGAGAAACGAAGAAAGAAACGGAGAAACGAAGAAAGAATGGAGAAACGTAGAAAGAGACGGAGAAACGAACAAAGAAACGGAGAAACGAAGAAAGAAACGGAGAAACGAAGAAAGAAACGGAGAACCGGAGAAATAAATGGAGAAACGGAGAAATAAACGGAGAAACGGAGAAATAAATGGAGAAACGAAGGAATAAACTGAGAAACGAAGAAAGAAACTGAGAAACGAAGAAAGAAACGGAGAATCGGAGAAATGAATGGAGAAACGAAGAAATAAACGGAGAAACGGAGAAACGAACAAAGAAACGGAGAAATGAACAAAGAAACGTTTCTCCGTTTCTCCGTTTCTCGGTTTCTCCGTTTCTCCGTTTCACCGTTTCTCGGTTTCTCCGTTTCTCTGTTTCTCGGTTTCCCCGTTTCTCCGTTTCTCGGTTTCTCCGTTTCTCGGTTTCTCGGTTTTTCCATTTCTCCGTTTCTCCGTTTCACCGTTTTCTGTTCGTTTCTCCATTTATTTCTCCGATTCTCCGTTTCATTCATCGTGTCCCCATTTATTTCTCCGTTTCGCCGTTTGTTTCTTCGTTTCTCCGTTTCGTTGTTCGTTTCTCCGATTCTTTGTTCGTTTCTCCGTTTCTTTGTTTCTTTGTTCGTTTCTCCGTTTCTTTGTTTCTTTGTTCGTTTCTCCGTTTCTTTCTTCTTTTCTCCATTTCTTTCTTCGTTTCTCCGTTTCTTTCTTCGTTTCTCCGTTTCTTTCGTCGTTTCTCCGTTTCTCTCTTCGTTTCTCCGTTTCTTCCTTCGTTCCTTCGTTTCTCCGTTTCTCCGTTTCTCCGTTTCGATTAAATGATTGTAATAGTTATAATTTCTATTATAAATCATTTGAGCTATAGTTAAATTATACACTAATACTCTAAATACATATTTAATGTATTTTTTAATCTCTTTAGCCTCCAGAAGAATGTTCGTTATCATATTTACTGTATATAATAATTTACACAGAATCGGAAATAAAGCTAATTATTTATTTATAATAATTATTTTTTAATCATTTATTTTAAAAATTGGGGTGTACTCTTCAAATGGTCGATTCATTTCTTTAATTTATTCATTAAATTGAATTAATCTATTCTTTATAATAACTTTAATCAAATTAATCCCTATAATTATTATAGAACTCGTATTAAAATTTAATAATGAAATTTATTTCATTTGCTTAATTAATGTAATTATTGCCCCTATCATTTGCTTAAATAGAAAATCAATCAAAATAAGTATAGGATATTCATCTGTTATACAAACATCTATTATAGTTATTTTATTAATAATTAACAAAAATAGATTTTTAACATATTTCATTTTATATTCAATAATTTCTTCAATTTTAATTTTTATATTTAAAATAATAAAGATTAATTCTTCTTCCTTATTTAATATATTAACCTCTAATAAAGAAAAATTATTTTATACTCAATAATTATTATATACACAAATTTCCTACCTATAGCACTCTTTATACTGAAATGAATCGTCCTAGAAACATTAATAAATTCAAGAATAAAATTTATACTTTTAATAATTGTATATCTATTTATAAGATTAATTACATCATGAAATTATTTAAATATATCCTTCTTATATTTTTTCCCTTCAATTAAATAAAAAATATATAACTAAATTAACCTTAATTTTCTAAACTATTATCTATTTATAACTTTTTTAATATTTATATTTATATTTATGATCTACTGGTTATATTAATTTTTAGCATAATTAATATATGTATTCAACAAATCACAAAAATATTGGGATATTATATTTCATATCAGCTATATGATCTGGTATAATTAATTCTTCTTTAAGGATACTAATTCGAATAGAATTAAATAGGCCAGGAACTTGAATTAATATCGACCAAATTTATAACTCAATTGTAACATCACATGCTTTTGTAATAATTTTTTTTATAGTTTTGCCATTTATAATCGGAGGATTCGGGAACTGAATAGTTCCCTTAATAATTGGATCCCCTGATACAGCATTTCCCCGAATAAATAATATAAGATTGTGACTAATCCCCCCTTCATTATTACTTTTAATTCTTACAACACTATTATTCCCAGGCTCGGGAACTGGATGAACAATCTACCCTCCTTTGTCATCAAATCTTTATCACCCATCTTCATCTATAGACTTAACAATTTTTTCTTTGCATATTGCAGGTATCTCTTCAATTATAGGATCAATTAATTTAATTGTTACAATTCTTAAAATAAAAAATAATGCTTTAAAATTCGATCAAATATCCTTATTTGCTTGGTCAGTATTAATTACTACAATTTTGCTTCTTCTCTCACTACCTGTATTAGCCGGAGCTATTACTATGTTATTAACAGCCCGAAATTTAAATACTTCCTTCTTTGATCCTACTGGGGGAGGGGACCCAATTTTATTTCAACATTTATTTTGATTTTTTGAGCATCCTGAAGTCTATATTTTAATTTTATCCGGGTTTGGATTAATCTCCCATATCATTTTCAATGAAAGAGGGAAAAAGGAAACTTTTGGGAACCTAGGGATAGTTTATGCAATACTCGGAATTGGATTTCTAGGATTTACTGTGTGAGCACATCACATATTCACTGTAGGCTTTGATGTAGACACACGAGCTTATTTCACTTCGGCAACTATAATCATTGCAATTCCCACAGGAATCAAAGTATTTAGATGACTAGCTACGTACTACGGGTCAAAACTTATTATTAATCCTTCTATTATTTGATAATTTGGCTTTATTTTTTTATTTACAATAGGAGGATTAACAGGAATTATATTATCAAACTCATCTATTGATATTATACTACATGATACATACTATGTTGTCTCTCATTTCCACTATGTACTGTCAATAGGAGCAGTATTTTCTATTATTGCTTCATTCATTCATTGATTCCCTTTATTCACAGGATTTACCCTAAATCAATTTTATCTTAAAACTCAATTTTATATAATATTTATTGGGGTAAATATAACTTTTTTCCATCAGCATTTTTTAGGAATGATAGGAATACCTCGACGTTATTCAGATTACCCGGACTCCTACTACTGTGAAAATTTATTATCATCTATTGGCTCAATATTTTCATTCAAAAGAATAATTTTACTCTTGTTTATTATATTGGAGAGATTTATAACTAAACGTCTAGCTATATTTAAATTTAATCAAGCATCACTAGAATGACCCCAAAACTTTTCCCCAAAAGACAACTCATTCCTCTCTATTCCTCTAATTATTAAAAACAAATCTTAATATGGCAGATTAGTGCATGAATTTAAGATTCATTTATAAAATTTAATATTTTTATTGAAAATGTCCCATTGAAAAATAATTAATTTCCAAGACCCCAATTCGCCATATGCCGATAATTTAAATCTTTTTCACAACTTCACAATAATTATAATAATTATAATCTCTTCATTAACTCTAATAATTATGTTAGATATTTTTACTAATAAATTTATCAATTGATTTTTACTTAAAAATCATCATATTGAAATTGTATGAACTTTACTCCCAATAATAATTTTAGGAGTAATTGCACTTCCTTCTTTAAAAACCCTATATTTTATTGATGAACTATGAATACCCGTATACTTAACAATCAAATCAATTGGGCACCAATAATATTGATCCTATGAATACCCAGAATTTAATAATTTAAATTTTGACTCCTATATAGATAAAGATTTAAATAATATTTACATTTTTCGTCTCCTAGACGTAGATAATCGAATAATTATTCCATCTAATACACTAATTCGAATATTAACAACATCAAACGACGTAATTCACTCTTGAACTGTTCCGTCTTTAGGCTTAAAAATAGACTCAGTACCAGGGCGAATTAACCAAATAAATTTAATTACTAATCGACCTGGAGTATTTTTCGGACAATGTTCTGAAATCTGCGGAGCTAATCACAGATTTATGCCAATTGTTGTGGAAAGAACTAATTATTCAAACTTTATTAATTGAATTAACAACCAAAATTAAATTTTAACCTACTCATATAATATTTAATTAAATCAAATCATTATATGTCTGACAAAAGAATTGATATTTTAAATCAAATTATAGTAATAAATTACTTCTAATGATTAAATAAACCTAATTAAAATTAGTTAAATCTATAACATTAAATTGTCATTTTAAAATTATTACAAAATAATATTTTTGTCATAAAATAAAATAAATATAATTTGATTTTTAATCAAATTAAAAACTTACCTTCTTATGAAAATATATATACACTTCATCCCTCAAATAATACCCCTTCACTGATCATCTTTATATTTAACTATTCTAATCTTATTAATTATTATACTTTCAAATATTTATTTTATCAACATTAATAAAATAAAATTATTGACAATAAAAAATTTTACCCGAATAATTGAACAAATATATGATAAATGATATCAAACTTATTTTCTATTTTTGACCCATCGACAAGAAATAATTTATCATTAAATTGATTTAGACTTACACTGCCATTCATTTTTATCCCAATAAAATTTTGAATTCTAAATTCACGATATCAAACATTTTGAAACATATATTTAAAATTTTTACACTCAGAATTTAAAATCTTGACAAAAAAAAACTTTACTAAAAATTTACTAATCTTTAACAGACTTATATTTATAATCCTATTTTTTAATTTTTTAGGATTATTCCCATACATTTTTACCCCTTCAAGACATGTATCAATTAATTTATCTATATCATTATTTATATGAATTAGATTTATAATTTTTGGGTGGACTATCAATGCTAAAAAAATATTTATTCATCTATTACCAAGAAATGCCCCCTTTATATTAATAAATTTTATAGTATTAATTGAAACAATTAGAAACATTATTCGACCCTGAACATTAACTATTCGATTAACAGCTAATATACTAGCAGGGCATCTTCTACTATCTTTATTAGGCTCAACTGTTAGAAAATTTCTAATTTGGATACCTTTTACAATTTTAATTCAAAACATATTATTTATTTTAGAAATTTCAGTCTCCTTAATTCAAATATACGTATTTATTATTTTATTAACCCTATATTTTAATGAATCAAATTATGAAAATATTTACGCATCCTTACCACATAGTTACCCCAAGACCATGACCTTTAATTACTTCTATAAATATTATAAATTGATTTATAAGATTAATTTTATTCACAAATTCAAAACTTTTTACCCTATTAGTAACAAATCCATTTATATTAATTACTTGCTTATCATTATGATGACGTGATACCATTCGAGAAAGAACATTTCAAGGATTTCACTCTCAATCAATTCATTCTATATTAAGAATAAGTATATTATTATTTATTATTTCTGAACTAGTTTTCTTTATTTCCTTTTTTTTGGACATATATTAATAACTCAATTTCCCCAAGAATTGAACTAGGTATAAATTGACCCCCTATATCAATTAAAATACTAAATCCATTTGATATCCCATTATTAAATTCTATCATTTTAATTTCCTTCGGATTTACATTAACCTTAAGGCATAATTTTCTTTTGTTAGAAAATAAAATTTATAGAAAAATTTATCTTTTATACACATGATTATTAAGTATAATTTTTATAAGTCTTCAATTTAATGAATATAAACAATCTTCTTTTTCTATAAATGATGGGATTTTTGGATCAATTTTTTACATAGCAACAGGATTCCGTGGATTACATGTTTTAATTGGGGGCTTTATATTATCAATTATTATAATTCGAATAAATAATAATCACTTTTCTTCAATTCGTCATTTTAATTTTACAGCTGCTATCTGATTCTGACATTTTGTAGATGTTGTATGATTATTTCCATATATAATAATTTACTGATGAATATATTAATATAAAATAAATATAATAAATAATTATATTTAACTTATAATTAAATTTTTATTGTTTAAATATATTTAAAACGATTCATATTTTCATTAAAATAATAATTATTCTAATTATTCCCATAATTATTTTTATTGCAAATCTCTTATTTTCATTAACCAATTTTAAAAATCACGAAAAAATTTCTCCTTTCGAATGTGGATTTGACCCACTATCAGAAAATCGCCTACCATTTTCCATTAATTTTTATTTAATTGCTTTAATCTTTTTAATTTTCGATATCGAAATTATATTAATTGTTCCTATAATCACTACTCTTAATAAATATTATGAAATAACCACTTTTTATTCTTTTATTTCTATCATCTGAATTCCACTATTGACCCTCTGACTAGAATGATACATAAAATTTCTAAAATGACACTTTAATTGAAACTAAAATAGAGGTAAATTATTGTTAATAATTTCATTGAATTAAATCTCCAATTAATTGCATATTGTACTATATATTGTATAATAGTATAATACTAAATAATTAATTTCGAATTAATAGCTTGATTTAATAAATCATATATATATATAGTATAATAAAATATAATTAATTTCCAATTAATAGCTTGATTTATAAATATATATATATTCTATACACCAATTTGGAGAGATATTTATTAATATATATAGTATAATAAAATCATTGATTTATCTTTATACTGAAAATATAATATTTTTATAAACCATATAAACTTCGGTATTAGTTAAATTATAAAACTTAATTTGCTATTAAAAATCAATAATGAAATTATACCTATATTTTCATAATGTAGAAATAAAATGATTTTAATCATTTTAAAAGAATTAGAAATTCTTTTATTTTATTTCTGTCTAAAAATACAAAATATGCATTATCCTAATATTTTCAATATTATACTGTTTAAGCTATTTAAACAATACAAATTTAATAAAAACATCCCTATCAAAAATAAAATATACCACACTATTATATTAATAATATTAAATTTTACCCCTTCAATTAATTTTCTTAATCTTACTAATCAATAAATATTTAAACCATAAATTAATTCAAATCACCCGTTTTCAACACAAACTTCATATTTATACACTATATTAAATAAATATCCATAAGAATTTAAAAAAAAATAATTTAAACAAAATATTCTTATAATAAATTTTAATAATTTAACTAAATTAATATTTAATTTTAATCCTTTATTAAAAATTCCTCTTAATAAATAACCAACTAGATATAATTTTAACACTATATACATATCAATCCCCCCCACAGGAGTAACATACATTCACATAAATATATTTATAAATATTCATCCATAAAAAAATATAAATAGTAATATTATAACTATAGACCTTACCATATAACTATTTTTCCCCAAATTTACTAAAGGTCTAAAATTTAATTCTTTATTAAATAAAACCCAACTAATCAAACGAATTGTATAAGAAATAGTCAAAAAGGTAGAGATATATTTAAATTAAATAGAGATTATAATTAAATTATATTTTTCCATACAAAAATATTCTAAAAATATATCTTTAGAATAAAATCCAGACGAAAAAGGAAACCCTACCAAATTCAATAAACACAAAATCATAATTATCCTCTTTATAGGAAAAATTTTAACTAAACCGCCATATTTCCGCATGTATTGATTTCCTATTATTCAATGGATAAAATCCCCTGCACATATAAATATATTAGATTTAAATAAAGCATGCACAATTAAATGAAAAAAAGCCAAATCTCGGTACCCTAATCTCAAAATTATTAGAATAAACCCTAATTGACTCAAAGTAGAAAAAGCAATAATTTTTTTTAAATCATACTCACAATTTGCTATTAAACCCGCCATTAATACGGTTAAACTAGAAATTAATGTTAATAAAAAATTTGTATTATACATTATAATTATATTTCTATATCGATTTAGTAAATAAACTCCTGCAGTAACTAAAGTTGAAGAATGAACTAAAGAAGAAACAGGGGTAGGAGCAGTTATCGCAGCAGGTAATCAAGAAGAAAACGGTATATGAGTTCTTTTAGTTATTCCACAAATTAATAATATCAAAATCATACAGCCTCCTATTCTATCAATCAATATATATCCCCAAGAACCCCTAACTGAAGCCAAAACAATTAAAATTAATAAACACACATCACCTACTCGATTACATAAAACCAATAAGTTACCAAACAAAATGAAATTAATACTAAACCATCCCATCCAACTAAAATACTTAAAATTCTAGGCCTTATAATTATAATACATATAGATATAATAAATAATAATAACATATATTTATACCGATCAATATATATATATCACCCTCTATATATCCAACCCTATAAATTACAATCATCAATGAAATTAATAAAACTACTCCTAAATATATTAAACTCATAAAATCTAAATAAATTAAAAAATTTAATTTTATCCTATTTAAATTTATTAAAATCACTCCATAATGAAATCAATTTTTGTCACATAAAAATATAAACTTAAAAATATAAAACTCACACTATTAATAAATAATAAAATAAAACTATATAAAAAAAAATTCATAATTTAAAATAAAATTTATACCTTTGATTCCACAAATCAATAATTTTAATAAACTATTTCAACTTAATTATAAAACAATACTATATCTAAAAATATAAAATTTAAAGGGATTCAATGTATTAAAACTATTATACAATTAAATACTGAAGAGTTATTTATATACTTGTAAAAATAATTACCTTTCCCATGAAAAATATAAATAAAGATATATATATATATATATATATATATATATATATATATATATATATATATATATATATATATATATATATTGAATGTAAAAAATTTAAAAAACACATAAATAAAAATAAAATTACTAACATTTTCAACAAAATAATTAAATTAATGAATAAAAATACCTCCCCAATTAAATTTAAAGAAATAGGAACTGATCCGTTTCTCCGTTTCTCGGTTTCCCCGTTTCTTCGTTTCTCCGTTTCTCGGTTTCTCCTTTTCTCCGTTTCTCCGATTCTCCGTTTCTCAGTTTTCCGTTTCTCTGTATCTCCGTTTCTCCGTTTCTCCGTTTCTCCGTTTCTCCATTTCTCCGCTTCACCGTTACTACGTTTCTCCGTTTCTCCGTTTCTCAGTTTCTCCGTTTCTCCGTTTCTCCGTTTCTCCGTTTCTCGGTTTCTCCGTTTCTCCGCTTCTCCGTTTCTCGGTTTCTCCGTTTCTCCATTTCTCCGTTTCTCCGTTTCTCCGTTTCTCCGTTTCTCCGTTTCTCCGTTCCTCCGTTTCTCGGTTTCTCGGTTTCTCCGTTTCTCCGTTTCTCCGTTTCTCCGTTTCTCCGTTTCTCCGTTTCTCCGCTTTCGATTTCTCCGTTTTTCCGTTTCTCCGTTTCACCGTTTCTTTGTTCGTTCCTCCGTTTCTTTCTTCGTTTCTCCGTTTATTTCTTCGTTTCTCCATTTATTTCTCCGTTTCTCCGTTTCTTTGTTCGTTTCTCCGTTTCTTTCTTCGTTTCTCCGTTTCTTTCTTCGTTTCTCCGTTTCTTCCTTCGTTTCTTCGTTTCTCCGTTTCTTCCTTCGTTTCTTCGTTTCTCCGTTTCTCCGTTTCTTTTAAAACATGGAAAGTAATAATTGTCTATGAGATATATCAATTTAACATTTGATTAATACTTGAAGAATCGAAATTTTTGGTATTTTCCTGATACCAAAGGTTGAAATTCTGGAATAAATTTTAGGAAATGTTTGATTTTGGGACTCTTGGTGTCAGTGTACGATATGTGAGGAAGTGGCACGATTTCGCGGATTCTTAGAATTGACGTCAAATTCCAAGAATTTCCGCGAATCGAAATTTTGTTGTACTTTCGAACGGATTTCTGAATCATGGATCCCGATTTTCTTTGTATCAGGAGAACATGATAGTTGAGGACATATAGTTTTAAGTAGTTTTAGCAGTTTGATAGGATCGGGTTAAAGAAATGGAAACAAATAATGGACAAAAATAAAGTTTCTGCTGTCAGTGAAATTGATTTTATTTCAATACATCAATTGAACTTGTTGAAAGTACTGTACCGTAAAGTACTTTACTGTACCGTAAAAATTACTATTCTAAACTCGCAGCCGATTAGCTCGGTACTACCCACGACGAATAATTACTGTTCGTCGCGAGTAATACCGATTACCAGGTCTCACCACGTGGAGGTTGCTGCGAGCGGAGACCCGGAGAGAGATGGATGGAATCAAAGTTCCATCGATCTCCCTCGACACCCGATACAAACGAAGATACTAAACCAAAGAGATGGAAGGAATCAATGTTCCTTCGATCTCCTCGTTTAGTTCTGCCAAGCAATTACATTATGGAAAAATTAGGCAAAATTGGAGAAGATGCGACACGAACCGTGCAATTGGTCCTACTAGGTCGGTCCCGTTTCCCCTCAGTGGGCCCGATTAAAGAGGAAATGCACGACGCCGTCCACTCATATAGAGTGCCCCGTTTCTCCCAACTCCGCGTCAGGAACCACGCAAAGCGTGGACCTGACTCACGGATGGCACAGGGCTTCCACAGGGACCGATGCGAACACCTGCCCCTGTGGTCGCAGCATGTTCTCTCTGGAAGCGGACGCACCAGAAGAGACGGCGATCGACCGTTCGGACCACCTACACGGCCGGTCACTTGCTTATGCAACAAGCAGTGATGACCGGGCTGAAGAACGAGGAAGCGAGCAAAAATAAGCTAAAGATTGGATAATTGCTTGACAGATAACAGATATTTGTACACGGTGGCATTAAAATTAACTTATTCCAAGCTTAACTAAAGATCCCACGGCGGTTGCGACGATAGTGTCCTCTTCGTTCTTCGTTCTTTGTTCTTCGTTCTTCGTTCTTCGTTCTTCGTTCTTCGTTCTTCGTTCTTCGTTCTTCGTTCTTCGTTCTTCGTTCTTCGTTCTTCGTTCTTCGTTCTTCGTTCTTCGTTCTTCGTTCTTCGTTCTTCGTTCTTCGTTCTTCGTTCTTCGTTCTTCGTTCTCCGGTGTGCCTACCTAAGAGGGCATGAGAGGGCAATGAAGAGGGCAGAACCTAAAGTCAAGGCATGATAAAAAAAATGATAGAAAATAGAAATGAAGTTGGTTAGTGATTAAATACAGTCATTCAGTAACAAAGGAAATAAAGGCAAGAATGACAAAAAAATAAACATGGAAAAACAAGTACAAAGTAAAATCAGAGAACAAATAAAATAAATTACAGAAAGAAACAATTAAAAACCAAAGAAAGGATTGAGAGAATGGTCGCCAGTACTGACCACCGCCTACCGGCGGCGAGTACCGGTTACCAACGTGGGGGTCCCCCTTCCATAAACCTAAAACGAAGAGATCCATCCACCTCCGAGGCTCCAGGAAGAATGAAATTTTGAACAACCGGGGGCTCCTTATATACCCTCCGTAAGGTCACTTACCGGTTCTTCCATTGTCTTTGTTCGATCTAATCGAAATTTTCGAAGGCGAACGGTTTCGGTGAATGTTTGTTCATTTCCGCGATTGTTACTAACATTTATACATGTTCCCAATATTGATCGAACAATGTGCATCTTATTTATGTATTGCAATTAATTAAGAAACTTATAGAAATTGATTTTGATCGAGACTCGATGTTAAAACGTGTTTCGTAAAGTTTTGAAGCATGGAAAGTAACAATTGTTCATTAAATGCATTAAGTTAACATTTGTTTAATTCTTATAATTTACACAATACGCGTAGAAGTTGTGTTTTTTACATAAAAGTGCCGAAATTCAATTAATCGCTTTTTTAGATAGAAAAATCATCGCGATGAAGACTTGTGAATCGATAATCGATACCTGTAGCCTTGAAAATGTCAGTTGGATCTCAGCGAAAAATTCCTTCGCGAACAAAGAATATTTCAACGAAATGATATTTTAAGCCATTATTTATACTAGAACATTGTTAATAATTGTTTAATCTACAGTCCTACGACGGTTGATAATAAATATGATAAATAAACATCGAGATATTGCGAAATCTTCGAAGGCGGACGGTTTCGGTTAATGTTTGTTCATTTCCGCGATTGTTATTAACATTTATGCATGTTCCCAATATTGATCGAACAATATGCACCTTATTTAGGTATCATAAATCATTAGTTAGTTTTCAGAAATTAATTGATTTCGAAAATGAAAGCAAAATATTGATATTCATATACTTCTCGATTTGCAACCTAAATTAATCTTTATAAGCAAATTATTCATTTACAATGCAAAAGAAAATGCATTTTGTAACATTCATATTCCCAACTTTTACAGTGCAAACCATTAATTAGTTTACAAATGTTAATTTTCATAAAAAATGGAGAAATATATGTATACCAAACTCTTCGTTAAATTTTCCGATAAAATTTAATTCACATACTGTAACATAAAAGTTCGGAACGTGGAAAAATGTTTCTTACAATCGCCTAGAGACATAAACATTCGCTAAAGCAATTCGCCTTCCCAGATTTCGCAATATCTTGATGTTTGTTTATCATAATTATTAACAACCGTCGTAGGACCGTAGATTAAACAATTATTAACAATGTCCTAGTATAAATAATGGCTTAAAATATCATTTCGTTGAAATATTCTTTGTTCGCGATGGAATTGTTCTTATTGAGATCAAACCGACATTGTCAAGGCTGGAAATGTTTATCGATTCACAAACGTCTATCACGATGGTTTTTCCATCCAGAAAAGCGATTAATTGAATTTCGACGCTTTTACATCAAGAATACAGCTTCCACGCATAATCCGAAAATTATAAGAACGAAACAAATGTTAAATTAATGTATCTAATAAACAATTGTTACTTTCCATGCTTTGAAACACTAAGAAACACGTTTATACCTCGAATCTCGGTCAAAATTAATTGCTGTAGGCGAATCAATCATATTTAATGCATAAATAAGATGCATATTGTAAGATAAATGTTCGGAACATGTATAAATGTTAGTAACAATCGCGGAAATGAACAAACATTCACCGAAACCGTTCGCCTTCGCAGATTTCGCAATATCCTGACGTTCATTTATCATATTTATTAACAATCGTCGTAGGATTGTAGATTAAACCATTATTAACAATTTCCTAGTATAAATAATGGTTTAAAATATCATTTCGCTGAAATATTCTTTGTTCAGGAAGGAATTTTTCATTGAGGTGCAGCCGACATTCTCAAGGCTACACGTATCGATCATCGCGAAGATTGTTCTATTCAGAAAAGCGATTAATTGAATTTCGCCGCTTTGGAGTAAAAAATGCAACTTCTACGCGTATTGTGTAAATTATAAAAATTAAACAAATGTTAAATTAATGTATCTAATAAACAATTGTTACTTTCCATGCTTTAAAACTTTCCTAAACACGTTTTACTATAAATCTCGATCGAAAACAATTTCTGTAAGTTACTTAATCATTTTTAATGCATAAATAAGATGCACATTGTTCAATTAATATTGAGAACATGCATAAATGTTAGTAACAATCGCGGAAATAAACAAACATTCACCGAAACCGTTCGTCTTCGCAGATTTTGCAATATCTCAATGTTTATTTATCATATTTATTAACAACCGCCATAGGACCATACTTTAGACAATTATTAACAATGTTCTAGTATAAATAATGGCTTGAAAGTCATTACTTTCTGGAAATATTTGTTAGATCGAACAAAGCCAATCGAAGTAACCGTGCGATAAAATAAATGAATATTTCTCTACATATCGAAAAAATAGTTTGTATATATGCATGTATATTCCGAACGCTCAGTGACACACATATGTCACACGGCAATGAAGTGGGTTGCCATCTACTAGAGAATAGGTAAACTACACTTAAGGTGTGAAAACACCTGGCGGAGAAACGCTCAAGTTTGTTGAGGAATTGTTGTTATTTCCACCAATAGATAGCGCCACATGCATAATTTACCGACATTACAGGTAAGTATTTCCATTTGTATGGTATTCCCTACCGTGCAATAAAATAAATAAATATTTTTGTACAAAGTTTCGTATGTATCATCTTTCGAATAAATGTAAAGTTAAACGAAATCAGCGTAATGAAATTTCTCTGCATTCTAGCCTTCCTTTATACATTTAAAAAAATCTTTGATACCTCGAAATCATGGCTACACATATCGATTATCGACTCACAAGTGTTTATCACGATGATTTTTCTACATAGAAAAGCGATTAATCGAAATTCAGCACGTTTGAGTAAGAAATACAAATCCTACGCGTATTGTGTAAATTATGAGAATTAAATAAATGCTAAACTATTGCAGTAAATAGACAATTATTACTTTCCTTGCTTTCAAACTTTACGAAACAAGTTTTTACTTTGAATCTCGATCAAAATCAATTTCTATAAGTTACTTAATCATTTGTAATGCATAGATAAGATGTACATTGTTCGATTAATATTGGGAGCACGCGAAAAAGTTAATAACAATCGCATATAGGAAGAAACATTCACAGAAACCGTTCGCCTTCGCAGATTTTGCAATATCTTGATGTTTATTTATCATAATTATGAATAACCGTCGTAGGACCGTAGTTTGAACAATTATTAACTATTTCCTAGTATAAATAATGTCTTAAAATATCATTTCGTTGAAATATTCTTTGTTCGCGAAGGAATTTTTCGCTGAGATCCAACTGACATTTTCAAGGCTACAGGTATCGATTATCGATTCACAAGTCTTCATCGCGATGATTTTTCTATCTAAAAAAGCGATTAATTGAATTTCGGCACTTTTATGTAAAAAACACAACTTCTACGCGTATTGTGTAAATTATAAGAATTAAACAAATGTTAACTTAATGCATTTAATGAACAATTGTTACTTTCCATGCTTCAAAACTTTACGAAACACGTTTTAACATCGAGTCTCGATCAAAATCAATTTCTATAAGTTTCTTAATTAATTGCAATACATAAATAAGATGCACATTGTTCGATCAATATTGGGAACATGTATAAATGTTAGTAACAATCGCGGAAATGAACAAACATTCACCGAAACCGTTCGCCTTCGAAAATTTCGATTAGATCGAACAAAGACAATGGAAGAACCGGTAAGTGACCTTACGGAGGGTATATAAGGAGCCCCCGGTTGTTCAAAATTTCATTCTTCCTGGAGCCTCGGAGGTGGATGGATCTCTTCGTTTTAGGTTTATGGAAGGGGGACCCCTCACCAAGGTAACCGGTAATGGCCGCCGGTAAGCGGTGGTCAGTACTGGCGACCACCCTCTCAATCCTTTCTTTTTTTTTCTAACTGTTTCTTTGTCTAATTCATTTCATTTGTACTCTGATTTTAATTTCTACTTGTTTTGACATGTTTATTTTTTTCCACTAACCAAATTCATTTCTATTTTCTATTATGCCATGACTTTAGGTTTCTCTTAGGTTTCTCTTAGATACATTCTCTTAGATGTATCGGAAAACGAAGAACGAAGAACGAAGAGGACTGATATATTGCATCCTCCGCGGGACTGTTAATTCTAAGTATAGACTAAGTTAGTTTTAAGGTTACCATGTACGAGTATCTGTGATCTGCCGAGCAATTATCCAATCTTTAACTTCTTTTTACTCGTTTGCTCGTATCTCAGTCCGGCCACCTCTGCTTGTTGCATAAGCAAGTGACCGGCCGTGGAGGTGGACCGAACGCTCGATCGCTGTCTCCTCTGGTGCGTCCGCTTTGAGAGAGAATATGCTGCGAACACAGGGGCAGGTGTTCGCACCGGTCCCTGCGGAAGTCCTTGTGCCACAAGACCCTCTCTTTGTCGTCCTCCGTGAGTCAGGTCCACGCTTTGCGTGGTTCCTGACGCGGAGTTGGGAGAAACGGGGCACTCTATATGAGTGGACGGCGTCGTGCATTTCCTCTTCAATCGGGCCCACTGAGGGGAAACGGGACCGACCTAGCAGGAACAACTCCACGGTTCGTGTCGCGTATTTCCCAATTTCGCCTAATTTTTCCATAATGTAATTGCTCGGCAGAATTAAACGAGGAGATCAAAGGAACATTGATTCCGTCCATCTCTGCAGTTAGAATAAGTTAGTTTTAAGGCTGTGATCTGCCAAGCAATTATCCAATCTTTAGCTTAATTTTGCTCGCTTCCTCGTTCCTCGGTCCGGTCACCACTGCTTCTTGTACAAGCAAGTGGCCGGCCGTGTAAGTAGTCCGAACGGTCTATCGCCGTCTCCTTCGGTGTGTCCGCTTCCAGAGGCGGCATGTTGCGACCACAGGAGCAGGCATATTTGCCGGTCCCTGCGAAAGTCTCCAAAATAAGACCCTCTCGTCGTAAAGATGGAGAAACGGGGCACTCCTCTAGGGGAGTGGTAGGCGTCGTTCGTTTTCTCTGGAATCGGAACCACGGAGGGGAAACGGGATAGACCTAGTAGGACCAACTGCACGGTTAGGGTCGCGTCTTTCCCAATTTTACCTAATTTTTCCATAATATAATTGCTTGGCAGAACTAAACAAGGAGATCGAAGGAAAATTGATTCTTTCCATCTCTTTGGTTTAGTATCTTCGTTTGTATCGCGTGTCGAGGGAGATCGATGAAACTTTGATTCCATCTATCTCTCTCCGGGTCTCCGCTCGCAGCAACCTCCACGTGGTGAGACATGGTAATCGGTATTACTCGCGACGAAGTATCACTTACCACGAGTAACGCCGAGCTAATTGGCTGCGAACTTAGAATAATTATTTAAGATGTGAGAACAAGTAGAAAACAAGATTTTTGTAAGGCGTGTGAGAGCGTGAAGACGTTAATGAAACCAATAACTGGAATGGCCTAGGGGAAAAGTACACACACCATTGCAATCGGGCGAGTTTCTACTTTCAGATGCAACAGGAATTTCTCGAGTTCGTCAATCCGTTTGCGAGATATGGGAGTTTGAAGTTAAGGAATGGTTGAGAAACCATCAAAATTTTCGCTGGTCTGATACTCGAAACCAATAACTGGAATGGCCTAGGGGAAAAACACACATATCTTTGTAATCGGGCGAGTTTCTACATTCAGATGCAACAGGAATTTCTCGAGTTCGTCAATCCGTTCGCGAGATATGGGAGTTTGAAGATAAGGAATGCTTAAGAAACCATCAAAATTTTCGCTGGTCTGATACTCGAAACCAATAACTAGAATGGCCTAGGGGAAAAGTACACACACCAATGTAATCGGGCGAGTGTCTACTTTCAGATGCAACAGGAATTTCTCGAGGTCGTCAATCCGTTCGCGAGATATGGGAGATTGAAGTTAAGGAATGGTTGAGAAACCATTAAAATTTACGCAAGTCTGATACTCGAAACCAATAACAACAAAGACCTAGGGGAAAAATACGCATACCGTTGTAATTGGGAGAGTTTCTAATATCAGATGCAACAGGAATTTCTCGAGTTCGTCAAACCGTTCGCGAGATATGGGAGTTTGAAGTTAAGGAACGGTTGAGGAACCATCAAAATTTTCGCAAGTCTGATACTCGAAACCAATAACTGCAATGGCCTAGGGGCAAAATACACATACCGTTGTAATTGGGAGAGTTTCTACTTTCAGATGCAACAGAAATTATTCGGATTCGTCAATCCGTTCGCGAAATGTCGGTGTTGGGAGTTAAGAGATGGTTGAGAAACCATCAAAATTTTCGCAATTCTAATGCTAGAAACGAATATCAGGAATGGCCTAGGGGAAAAGTACACACACCATTCTAATCGGTCGACTTTCTGCTTTCAGATGCAACAGGAAATAAACGAGTTCGTCAATCCGTTCGCGAGATATGGGAATTTGAAGTTAAGGAATGGTTGAGAAACCATCAAAATATTCGCTGGTCTGATACTCGAAACCATTAACTGGAATGGCCTAGGGGAAAAGTACACATACCATTGTAATCGGGCGAGTTTCTAATTTCAGATGCAACAGGAAATAATCGAGTTCGTCAATCCGTTCGCGAGATATGGGAGCTTGAAGTTAAGGAATGCTTGAGAAACCATCAAAATTTTCGCAAGGCTGATACTAGAAACCAATAACTACTATGATCTAGGGCAAAAATACACATACCGTTGTAATCGGGCGAGTTTCTACTTTCAGATGCAACAGGAATTTCTCGAGTTCGTCAATCCGTTCGCGATATATGGGAGTTCGAAGTTAAGGAATGGTTGAGAAACCACCAAAATTTTCGCTGGTCTGATACTCGAAAACAATAACTGGAATGGCCTAGGGGAAAAGTACACACACCATTGTAATCGGGCGAGTTTCTACTTTCAGATGCAACAGGAATTTCTCGAGTTCGTCAACCCGTTCGCGAGATATGGGAGCTTGAAAGTACGGAATGGTTGAGAAACCATCAAAATTTTGGCAAATCTGATACTCGAAACCAATAACTACAATGGCCCAGGTGAAAAGTACACACACCATTGTAATCGGGCGAGTTTCTACTTTCAGATGCGACAGGAATTTCTCGAGTTCGTCAATCCGTTCACGAGATATGGGAGTTTGCAGTTAAGGAATGGTTGAGGAACCATCAAAATATTCGCTGGTCTGATACTCGAAACCATTAACTGGAATGGCCTATGGGAAAAGTACACTCACCATTGTAATCGGTCGACTTTCTGCTTTCAGATGCAACAGGAAATAATCGAGTTCGTCAATCCGTTCGCGAGATATGGGAGCTTGAAGTTAAGGAATGCTTGAGAAACCATCAAAATTTTCGCAAGTCTGATACTCGAAACCAATAACTACTATGATCTAGGGCAAAAATACACATACCGTTGTAATCGGGCGAGTTTCTGCTTTCAGATGCAACAGAAATTTCTCGAGTTCGTCAATCCGTTCGCGATATATGGGAGTTTGAAGTTAAGGAATGGTTGAGAAACCATCCAAATTTTCGCAAGTCTGATATTCGATAACAACAACTGGAGTGGCCTAGGGGAAAAGAAAACACAGCATTGTAATCGGGCGAGTTTCTACTTTCAGATACAACAGGAATTTCTCGAGTTCGGCAATCCGTTCGCGAGATATGGGAGTTTGAAGTTAAGGAATGCTTGAAAACCAACAAAATTTTCGAAAGTCTGATACTCGAAACCAATAACTACTATGATCTAGGGCAAAAATACACATACCGTTGTAATCGGGCGAGTTTCTACTTTCACATGCAACAGGAATTTCTCGAGTTGGTCAATCCGTTCGCGAGATATTGAAGTGTGAAGTTAAGGAATGGTTGAGAAACCATTAAAATTTTCACAAGTCTGATAATCGAAACCAATAGCTGGAATGGTCTAGGGGAAAAGTACACACACCGATGTAATTGGGAGGGTTTCTACTTTCAGATGCAACAGAAGTTTCTCGAGTTCGGCAATCCGTTCGCGAGATATGGGAGTTTGAATTTAAGGAATGCTTGAGAAACCATCAAAATTTTCGCAAGTATGACACTCGAAACCAATAACTACAAAGGCCTACGGGAAAAATACACATACCTTTGTAATCGGGCGAGTTTCCACTTTCAGATGCAACAGGAATTTCTCGAGTTCGTCTATCCGTTCGCGAGATATGGGAGTTTGATGTTAAGGAATGGTTGAGAAACCATCAAAATTTTCGCTGGTCTGATACTCGAAACCAATAACTGGAATGGACTAGGGGAAAAGTACACACACCATTGTAATCGGGCGAGTTTCTGCTTTCAGATACAACAGGAATTTCTCGAGTTCGTCAATCCGTTCGCAAGATATGGGAGTTTGAAGTTAAGGAATGCTTGAAAACCAACAAAATTTTCGAATGTATGATACTCGAAACCAATAACTACTATGATCTAGGGCAAAAATACACATACCGTTGTAATCGGGCGAGTTTCTGCTTTCAGATGCAATAGAAGTTTCTCGAGTTCGGCAATCCGTTCGCGAGATATGGGAGTTTGAAGTTAAGGAATGCTTGAAAACCATCAAAATTTTCGAAAGTCTGATACTCGAAACCAATAACTACAAAGGCCTAGGGGAAAAATACACATACCGTTGTAATCGGGCGAGTTTCTACCTTCACATGCAACAGGAATTTCTCGAGTTCGTCAATCCGTTCGCGAGATATTGAAGTGTGAAGTTAAGGAATGGTTGAGAAACCATCAAAATTTTCGAAAGTCTGATACTCGAAACCATTAACTACAAAGGCCTAGGGAAAAAATACACCTACCGTTGTAATCGGGCGAGTTTCTACTTTCACATGCAACAGGAATTTCTCGAGTTCGTCAATCCGTTCGCGAGATATGGGTGTTTGAAGTTAAGGAATGGTTGAGAAACCATCAAAATTTTCGCTGGTCTGATACTCGAAACCAATAACTGGAATGGCCTAGGGGAAAAGTACACACACCATTGTAATCGGGCGAGTTTCTACTTTCAGATGCAACAGGAATTTCTCGAGTTCGTCAATCCTTTCGCGAGATAGGGGAGTTTGAAGTTAAGGAATGCTTGAGAAACCATCAAAATTTTCGCTGGTCTGATACTCGAAACCAATAACTACAATGGCCCAGGGGAAAAGTACACACACCATTGTAATCGGGCGAGTTTCTACTTTCAGATGCGACAGGAATTTCTCGAGTTCGTCAATCCGTTCGCGAGATATGGGAGTTTGA
Organism: Ptiloglossa arizonensis; assembly: GCF_051014685.1. Lineage (NCBI taxonomy): Eukaryota > Metazoa > Arthropoda > Insecta > Hymenoptera > Colletidae > Ptiloglossa > Ptiloglossa arizonensis. Next base: position 477,381 of record NW_027478401.1, on the reverse strand, counting down.
AGTTAAGGAATGGTTGAGGAACCATCAAAATATGCGCTGGTCTGATACTCGAAACCATTAACTGGAATGGCCTAGGGGAAAAGTACACACACCATTGTAATCGGTCGACTTTCTGCTTTCAGATGCAACAGGAAATAATCGAGTTCGTCAATCCGTTCGCGAGATATGGGAGCTTGAAGTTAAGGAATGCTTGAGAAACCATCAAAATTTTCGCAAGTCTGATACTCGAAACCAATAACTACTATGATCTAAGGCAAAAATACACATACCGTTGTAATCGGGCGAGTTTCTGCTTTCAGATGCAACAGAAATTTCTCGAGTTCGTCAATCCGTTCGCGATATATGGGAGTTTGAAGTTAAGGAATGGTTGAGAAACCATCCAAATTTTCGCAAGTCTGATATTCGATAACAACAACTGGAGTGGCCTAGGGGAAAAGAAAACACAGCATTGTAATCGGGCGAGTTTCTACTTTCAGATACAACAGGAATTTCTCGAGTTCGTCAATCCGTTCGCAAGATATGGGAGTTTGATGTTCAGGAATGCATGAGAAACCATCAAAATTTTCGAAAGTTTGATACTCGAAACCAATAACTACTATGATCTATGGCAAAAATACACATACCGTTGTAATCGGGTGAGTTTCTGCTTTCAGATGCAACAGAAGTTTCTCGAGTTCGGCAATCCGTTCGCGAGATATGGGAGTTTGAAGTTAAGGAATGCTTGAAAACCAACAAAATTTTCGAAAGTCTGATACTCGAAACCAATAACTACTATGATCTAGGGCAAAAATACACATACCGTTGTAATCGGGCGAGTTTCTACTTTCACATGCAACAGGAATTTCTCGAGTTGGTCAATCCGTTCGCGAGATATTGAAGTGTGAAGTTAAGGAATGGTTGAGAAACCATTAAAATTTTCACAAGTCTGATAATCGAAACCAATAGCTGGAATGGTCTAGGGGAAAAGTACACACACCGATGTAATTGGGAGGGTTTCTACTTTCAGATGCAACAGAAGTTTCTCGAGTTCGGCAATCCGTTCGCGAGATATGGGAGTTTGAAGTTAAGGCATGGTTGAGATACTGTCAAAATTTTCGCAAGTCTGATACACGAAACCAATAACTACAAAAGCCTAGGGGAAAAACACACATATCTTTGTAATCGGGCGTGTTTCTACTTTCAGATGCAACAGGAATTCCTCGAGTTCGGCAATCCGTTCGCGAGGTATGGGAGTTTGAAGTTAAGGAATGCTTGAAAGCCATCAAAATTTTCGAAAGTCTGATACTCGAAACCAATAACTACAAAGGCCTAGGTGAAAAACCCACATATCTTTGCAATCGGGCGAGTTTCTACTTTCAGATGCAACAGGAATTCCTCGAGTTCGTCAATCCGTTCGCGAGAAATGGGAGTTTGAAGTTAAGGAATGGTTGAGAAACCATCAAAATTTTGGCAAATCTGATACTCGAAACCAATAACTACAATGGCCCAGGGGAAAAGTACACACACCATTGTAATCGGGCGAGTTTCTACTTTCAGATGCGACAGGAATTTCTCGAGTTCGTCAATCCGTTCACGAGATATGGGAGTTTGAAGTTAAGGAATGGTTGAGGAACCATCAAAATATTCGCTGGTCTGATACTCGAAACCATTAACTGGAATGGCCTAGGGGAAAAGTACACACACCATTGTAATCGGTCGACTTTCTGCTTTCAGATGCAACAGGAAATAATCGAGTTCGTCAATCCGTTCGCGAGATATGGGAGCTTGAAGTTAAGGAATGCTTGAGAAACCATCAAAATTTTCGCAAGTCTGATACTCGAAACCAATAACTACTATGATCTAGGGCAAAAATACACATACCGTTGTAATCGGGCGAGTTTCTGCTTTCAGATGCAACAGAAATTTCTCGAGTTCGTCAATCCGTTCGCGATATATGGGAGTTTGAAGTTAAGGAATGGTTGAGAAACCATCCAAATTTTCGCAAGTCTGATATTCGATAACAACAACTGGAGTGGCCTAGGGGAAAAGAAAACACAGCATTGTAATCGGGCGAGTTTCTACTTTCAGATACAACAGGAATTTCTCGAGTTCGGCAATCCGTTCGCGAGATATGGGAGTTTGAAGTTAAGGAATGCTTGAAAACCAACAAAATTTTCGAAAGTCTGATACTCGAAACCAATAACTACTATGATCTAGGGCAAAAATACACATACCGTTGTAATCGGGCGAGTTTCTACTTTCACATGCAACAGGAATTTCTCGAGTTGGTCAATCCGTTCGCGAGATATTGAAGTGTGAAGTTAAGGAATGGTTGAGAAACCATTAAAATTTTCACAAGTCTGATAATCGAAACCAGTAGCTGGAATGGTCTAGGGGAAAAGTACACACACCGATGTAATTGGGAGGGTTTCTACTTTCAGATGCAACAGAAGTTTCTCGAGTTCGGCAATCCGTTCGCGAGATATGGGAGTTTGAATTTAAGGAATGCTTGAGAAACCATCAAAATTTTCGCAAGTATGACACTCGAAACCAATAACTACAAAGGCCTACGGGAAAAATACACATACCTTTGTAATCGGGCGAGTTTCCACTTTCAGATGCAACAGGAATTTCTCGAGTTCGTCAATCCGTTCGCGAGATATGGGAGTTTGATGTTAAGGAATGGTTGAGAAACCATCAAAATTTTCGCTGGTCTGATACTCGAAACCAATAACTGGAATGGACTAGGGGAAAAGTACACACACCATTGTAATCGGGCGAGTTTCTGCTTTCAGATACAACAGGAATTTCTCGAGTTCGTCAATCCGTTCGCAAGATATGGGAGTTTGAAGTTAAGGAATGCTTGAAAACCATCAAAATTTTCGAAAGTCTGATACTCGAAACCAATAACTACAAAGGCCTAGGGGAAAAATACACATACCGTTGTAATCGGGCGAGTTTCTACCTTCACATGCAACAGGAATTTCTCGAGTTCGTCAATCCGTTCGCGAGATATTGAAGTGTGAAGTTAAGGAATGGTTGAGAAACCATCAAAATTTTCGCAAGTCTGATATTCGATAACAACAACTGGAGTGGCCTAGGGGAAAAGAAAACACAGCATTGTAATCGGGCGAGTTTCTACTTTCAGATACAACAGGAATTTCTCGAGTTCGTCAATCCGTTCGCAAGATATGGGAGTTTGATGTTCAGGAATGCTTGAGAAACCATCAAAATTTTCGAAAGTTTGATACTCGAAACCAATAACTACTATGATCTATGGCAAAAATACACATACCGTTGTAATCGGGTGAGTTTCTGCTTTCAGATGCAACAGAAGTTTCTCGAGTTCGGCAATCCGTTCGCGAGATATGGGAGTTTGAAGTTAAGGAATGCTTGAAAACCAACAAAATTTTCGAAAGTCTGATACTCGAAACCAATAACTACAAAGGCCTTGGGGAAAAATACACATATCTTTGTAATCGGGCGAGTTTCTAATTTCAGATGCAACAGGAATTTCTCGTGTTCGTCAATCCGTTCACGAGATATGGGTGTTCGAAGTTAAGGATTGGTTGAGAAACCATCGAAATTTTCGCAATTCTGATGCTAGAAACGAATAACTGGAATGGCCTATGGGAAAAGTACACACACCATTCTAATGGGGCGAGTCTCTACAATCAGATGAAACAGGAATTTGTCGAGTTCGTCAATCCGTTCGCGAGATATGGGAGTTTGAACTTAAGGAATGCTTGAGAAACAATCAAAATTTTCGAAAGTCTGATACTCGAAACCAATAACTACAAAGGCCTAGGGGAAAATGCAGATACCTTTGTAATCGGGCGAGTTTCCACTTTCAGATGCAACAGGAATTTCTCGAGTTCGTCATTCCGTTCGCGAGATATGTGAGTTTGAAGGTTAGGAATGCTTGAGAAACCATCAAAATTGTCGCTGGTCTGATACTCGAAACCAATAACTGGAATGACCTAGGGGAAAAGTGCACACACCATTGTAATCGGGCGAGTTTCTGCTTTCAGATGCAACAGGAATTTCTCGATTTTCTCAATCCGTTCGTGAGATATGGGAGTTTGAAATTAAGGATAGGTTGAGAAACCATCACAATTTTCGCAAGTCTGATACTCGAAACCAACAACTACAAAGGCCTAGGCGAAAAATACACATACCGTTGTAATCGGGCGAGTTTCCAATTTCAGATGCAACAGGAATTTCTCGAGTTCGTCAATCCGTTCACGAGATATGGGAGTTTGAAGTTAAGGAATGGTTGAGAAACCATCGAAATTTTCGCAATTCTGATGCTAGAAACGAATAACTACAAAGGCCTAGGGGAAAAATGCACATACCGTTGTAATCGGGCGAGTTTCCACTTTCAGATGCAAAAGGAATTTCTCGAGTTCGTCATTCCGTTCGCGAGATATGGGAGTTTGAAGTAAAGGAATGCTTGAGAAACCATCAAAATTTTCGCAAGTCTGATACTCGAAACCAATAACTGGAATGGGCTAGGGGAAAAGTACACACACCATTGTAATCATGCGAGTTTCTAATTTCAGATATAACAGGAATTTCTCGAGTACGTCATTCCGTTCGCGAGATATGGGAGTTTGAAGTTAAGGAATGCTTGAGAAACCATCAAAATTATCGCAAGTCTGATACTCGAAACCAATAACAACAAAGGCCTTGGGGAAAAATACACGCACCGTTGTAATCGGGCGAGTTTCTGCTTTCAGATGCAATAGGAAATTCTCGAGTTCGTCAATCCGTTCGCGAGATATGGAAGTTTGAAGTTAAGGAATGTTTGAGAAACCATCAAAATTTTCGCTTGTCTGATACTCGAAACCATTAACTGGAATGACCTAGGGGAGAAGTGCACACACCTTTGTAATCGGCCGAGTTTCCACATTCAGATGCAACAGGAATTTCTCGAGTTCGTCAATCCGTTCGCGAGATAAGGGAGTTTGAAGTTAACGAATGGTTGGGAAACCCTCAAAATTTTCGAAAGTCTGATACTCGAAACGAATAACTACAAAGGCCTAGGGGAAAAATGCACATACCTTTGTAATCGAGCGAGTTTCCACTTTCAGATGCAACAGGAATTTCTCGAGTTCGTCATTCTGTTCGCGAGATATGGGAGTTTCAAATTAAGGAATGCTTGAGAAACCATCAAAATTTTCGCAAGTCTGATACTCGAAACCAATAACTACAAAGGCCTAGGGGAAAAATGCACACACCTTTGTAATCGGGCGAGTTTCCACATTCAGATGCAACAGGAATTTCTCGAGTTCGTCAATCCGTTCGCGAGATATGGGGGTTTGAAGTTAAGGAATGCTTGAGAAACCATCAAAATTTTCGCAAGTCTGATACTCGAAACCAGTAACTACAAAGGCCTAGGGGAAAAATGCACCTACCTTTGTAATCGGGCGAGTTTCCACTTTGAGATGCAACAGGAATTTCTCGAGTTCGTCAATCCGTTCGCGAGATATGGGAGTTTGAAGTTAAGGAATGCTTGAAAAACCATCAAAATTTTCGCAAGTCTGATACTCGAAACCAATACCTGGAATGACCTAGGGGAAAAGTGCACACACCATTGTAATAGGGCGAGTTTCTGCTTTCAGATGCAACAGGAATTTCTCGATTTTGTCAATCCGTTCGTGAGATATGGGAGTTTGAAATTACGGATAGGTTGAGAAACCATCACAATTTTCGCAAGTCTGATACTCGAAACCAACAACTACAAAGACCTAGGGGAAGAATACACAAAGCTTTGTAATCGGGCGAGTTTCCACTTTCAGATGCAACAGGAATTTCTCGAGTTCGTCATTCCGTTCGCGAGATATGGGAGTTTGAAGTTAAGGAATGCTTGAGAAACCATCAAAATTATCGCAAGTCTGATACTCGAAACCAATAACTACAAAGGCCTTGGGGAAAAATACACATATCTTTGTAATCGGGCGAGTTTCTAATTTCAGATGCAATAGGAATTTCTCGAGTTCGTCAATCCGTTCACGAGATATGGGAGTTCGAAGTTAAGGATTGGTTGAGAAACCATCGAAATTTTCGCAATTCTGATGCTAGAAACGAATAACTGGAATGGCCTATGGGAAAAGTACACACACCACTCTAATGGGGCGAGTCTCTACTTTCAGATGAAACAGGAATTTGTCGAGTTCGTCAATCCGTTCGCGAGATATGGGAGTTTGAACTTAAGGAATGCTTGAGAAACAATCAAAATTTTCGAAAGTCTGATACTCGAAACCAATAACTACAAAGGCCTAGGGGAAAATGCAGATACCTTTGTAATCGGGCGAGTTTCCACTTTCAGATGCAACAGGAATTTCTCGAGTTCGTCATTCCGTTCGCGAGATATGTGAGTTTGAAGGTTAGGAATGCTTGAGAAACCATCAAAATTGTCGCTGGTCTGATACTCGAAACCAATAACTGGAATGACCTAGGGGAAAAGTGCACACACCATTGTAATCGGGCGAGTTTCTGCTTTCAGATGCAACAGGAATTTCTCGAGTTCGTCAATCCGTTCACGAGATATGGGAGTTTGAAGTTAAGGAATGGTTGAGAAACCATCGAAATTTTCGCAATTCTGATGCTAGAAACGAATAACTACAAAGGCCTAGGGGAAAAATGCACATACCTTTGTAATCGGACGAGATTATGCTTTCAGATGCAACTGGAATTTCTCGAGTTGGTAATCCGTTCGCGAGATATGGGAGTTTGGAGTTAAGGAATGGTTGAGAAATCATCGAAATTTTTGCAAGTCTGATACTCGAAACCAATAACTACTATTGCCTAGGGCAAAAATACACATACCGTTGTAATCGGGCGATCTTCTACCATCAGATGCAACAGGAATTTCTCGAGTTCGTCAATCCGTTCGCGAGATATGGGAGTTTGAAGTTAAGGAATGGTTGAGGAACCATCAAAATTTTCGCAAGTCTCATACTCGAAACCCATAACTGGAATGGCCTAGGGGAAAAGTACACACCCCATTGTAATCGGGCGAGTTTCTACTTTCAGATGCAGCAGGAATTTCTCGAGTTCATCAATCCGTTCGCGAGATTTGGGGGTTTGAAGTTAAGGAGTGGTTGAGAAACTATCAAAATTTTCGCTGGTCTGATACTCGAAACCAATAACTGGAATGGCCTAGGGGAATAGTACACATACCATTGTAATCGGACGAGTTTCTGCTTTCAGATGCAACTGGAATTTCTATAGTTCGTCAATCCGTTCGCGAGGTATGGGAGTTTGAAGTTAAGGAATGGTTGAGAAACCATCAAAATTTTCGCAAGTCTGATACTCGAAACCAATAACTGCTATGGCCTAGGGCAAAAATACAAATACCGTTGTAATCGGGCGAGATTATGCTTTCAGATGCAACTGGAATTTCTCGAGTTGGTAATCCGTTCGCGAGATATGGGAGTTTGAAGTTAAGGAATGGTTGAGAAATCATCAAAATTTGCGCAAGTCTGATACCCGAAACCAATAACTACTCTTGCCTAGGGCAAAAATAGACATACCGTTGTAATCGGGCGAGCTTCTACTTTCAGATGCAGCAGGAATTTCTCGAGTTCGTCAATCCGTTCGTGAGATATGGGAGTTTGAAGTTAAGGAATGGTTGAGAAACTATCAAAATTTTAGTAAGTTTGATACTCGAAACCAATAACTGCTATGGCCTAGTGCAAAAATACACATACCATTGCAATCGGGCGAGTTTCTGCTTTCAGATGCAACTGGAATTTCTCGAGTCGTCAATCCGTTCACGAGATATGGGAGTTTGAAGTTAAGGAATGGTTGAGATATCATCAAAATTTTCGCAAGTCTGATACCCGAAACCAATAACTACTATTGCCTAGGGCAAAAATACAAATACCGTTGTAATCGGGCGATCTTCTACCTTCAGATGCAACAGGAATTTCTCGAGTTCGTCAATCCGTTCGCGAGATATGGGAGTTTGAAGTTAAGGAATTGTTGAGAAGCCATCAAAATTTTCGCAAGTCTGATACTCGAAACCAATAACTACTATTGTCTATGGCAAAAATACACATAAGGTTGTAATTGGCCGAGTTTCTGCTTTCAGATGCACCTGGAATTTCTGGAGTTCGTGAAACCGTTCGCGAGATATGGGAGTTTGAAGTTAAGGAATGGTTGAGAAACCATCAAAATTTTCGCTGGTCTGATACTCGAAACCAATAACTGGAATGGCCTAGGGGAAAAGTACACATACCACTGTAATAGGGCGAGGTTCTGCTCTCAGATGCCACTGGAATTTCTCTAGTTCGTCAATCCGTTCGCGAGATATGGGAGTTTGAAGTTAAGGAATGGTTGAGAAATCATCAAAATTTTCGCAAGTCAGATACCCGAAACCAATAACTACAATTGCCTAGGGGAAAAATACACATACCATTGTAATCGCGCGAGTTTCTGCTTTCAGATGCAACTGGAATTTCTCGAGTTCGTCAATCCGTTCGCGAGATATGGGAGTTTGAAGTTAAGGAATGCTTGAGAAACCATCAATATTTTCGCAATTCTGATACTCGAAACGAATAACTGCTATGCCCTAGGGCAAAAATACAAATACCGCTGTAATCGGGCGAGATTATGCTTTCGGATGCAACTGGAATTTCTCGAGTTGGTCATCCGTTCGCGAGATATGGGAGTTTGAAGTTAAGGAATGTTTGAGAAATCATCAAAATTTTCGCAAGCCTGATACCCGAAACCAATAACTACTATTGCCTAGGGCAAAAATACACATACCGTTGTAATCGGGCGAGCTTCTACTTTCAGATGCAGCAGGAATTTGTCGAGTTCGTCAATCCGTTCGCGAGATATGGAGGTTTGAAGTTAAGGAATGGTTGCGAAACCATCAAAATTTTCGCAAGTCTGATACTCGAAACCAATAACTACTAAGGGCAAAAATACACATACCGTTGTAATCGGGCGAGTTTCTACTTTCAGATGCAACAGGAATTTCTCGAGTTCGTCAATCCGTTTGCGAGATATGGGAGTTTGAAGTTAATGAATGGTTGAGAAATCATCAAAATTTGCGCGAGTCTGATAACCGAAACCAATAACTACTATTGCCTAGGGCAAAAATACACATACCGTTGTAATGGGGCGAGTTTCTACTTTCAGATGCAACAGGAATTTCCCGAGTTCGTCAATCCGTTCGCGAGATATGGGAGTTTGAAGTTAAGGAATGGCTGTGAAACCATCAAAATTTTCGATGGTCTGCTACTCGAAACCAATAACTGCTATGGCCTAGGGCAAAAATACTCATACCATTGTAATCGGGCGAGTTTCTGCTTTCAGATGCAACAGGAATTTCTCGAGTTGGTAATCCGTTCGCGAGATATGGGAGTTTGAAGTTTAGGAATGGTTGAGTAGCCATCAAAATTTTCGCAAGTCTGATACTCGAAACCAGTAACTACTATGGCCTAGGGCAAAAATACACATACCATTGTAATCGCGCGAGTTTCTGCTTTCAGATGCAACTGGAATTTCTCGAGTTCGTCAATCCGTTCGCGAGATATGGGAGTTTGAATTTAAGGAATGGTTGAGAAATCATCAAAATTTTCGCAAGTCTGATACTCGAAACCAATAACTACTATTGCCTAGGGCAAAAATACACATACCGTTGTAATCGGGCGAGCTTCTACTTTCAGATGCAGCAGGAATTTCTCGAGTTCATCAATCCGTTCGCGAGATATGGAGGTTTGAAGTTAAGGAATGGTTGCGAAACCATCAAAATGTTCGCAAGTCCGATACTCGAAACCAATAACTACTAAGGGCAAAAATACACATACCGTTGTAATCGGGCGATTTTCTACTTTCAGATGCAACAGGAATTTCTCGAGTTCGTCAATCCGTTTGCGAGATATGGGAGTTTGAAGTTAATGAATGGTTGAGAAATCATCAAAATTTGCGCAAGTCTGATACCCGAAACCAATAACTACTATTGCCTAGGGCAAAAATAGACATACCGTTGTAATCGGGCGAGCTTCTACTTTCAGATGCAGCAGGAATTTCTCGAGTTCGTCAATCCGTTCGTGAGATATGGGAGTTTGAAGTTAAGGAATGGTTGAGAAACTATCAAAATTTTAGTAAGTTTGATACTCGAAACCAATAACTGCTATGGCCTAGTGCAAAAATACACATACCATTGCAATCGGGCGAGTTTCTGCTTTCAGATGCAACTGGAATTTCTCGAGTCGTCAATCCGTTCACGAGATATGGGAGTTTGAAGTTAAGGAATGGTTGAGATATCATCAAAATTTTCGCAAGTCTGATACCCGAAACCAATAACTACTATTGCCTAGGGCAAAAATACAAATACCGTTGTAATCGGGCGATCTTCTACCTTCAGATGCAACAGGAATTTCTCGAGTTCGTCAATCCGTTCGCGAGATATGGGAGTTTGAAGTTAAGGAATTGTTGAGAAACCATCAAAATTTTCGCAAGTCTGATACTCGAAACCAATAACTACTATTGTCTATGGCAAAAATACACATACCGTTGTAATTGGCCGAGTTTCTGCTTTCAGATGCAGCTGGAATTTCTGGAGTTCGTGAAACCGTTCGCGAGATATGGGAGTTTGAAGTTAAGGAATGGTTGAGAAACCATCAAAATTTTCGCTGGTCTGATACTCGAAACCAATAACTGGAATGGCCTAGGGGAAAAGTACACATACCACTGTAATAGGGCGAGGTTCTGCTCTCAGATGCCACTGGAATTTCTCTAGTTCGTCAATCCGTTCGCGAGATATGGGAGTTTGAAGTTAAGGAATGGTTGAGAAATCATCAAAATTTTCGCAAGTCAGATACCCGAAACCAATTACTACTATTGCCTAGGGGAAAAATACACATACCATTGTAATCGCGCGAGTTTCTGCTTTCAGATGCAACTGGAATTTCTCGAGTTCGTCAATCCGTTCGCGAGATATGGGAGTTTGAAGTTAAGGAATGCTTGAGAAACCATCAAAATTTTCGCAATTCTGATACTCGAAACGAATAACTGCTATGCCCTAGGGCAAAAATACAAATACCGCTGTAATCGGGCGAGATTATGGTTCGGATGCAACTGGAATTTCTCGAGTTGGTCATCCGTTCGCGAGATATGGGAGTTTGAAGTTAAGGAATGTTTGAGAAATCATCAAAATTTTCGCAAGCCTGATACCCGAAACCAATAACTACTATTGCCTAGGGCAAAAATACACATACCGTTGTAATCGGGCGAGCTTCTACTTTCAGATGCAGCAGGAATTTGTCGAGTTCGTCAATCCGTTCGCGAGATATGGAGGTTTGAAGTTAAGGAATGGTTGCGAAACCATCAAAATTTTCGCAAGTCTGATACTCGAAACCAATAACTACTAAGGGCAAGAATACACATACCGTTGTAATCGGGCGAGTTTCTACTTTCAGATGCAACAGGAATTTCTCGAGTTCGTCAATCCGTTTGCGAGATATGGGAGTTTGAAGTTAAGGAATGGTTGAGAAACCATTAAAATTTTCGCTGGTCTGATACTTGAAACCAATAACTGGAATGGCCTAGGGGAAAAGTACAAATACCATTGTAATCGGGCGAGATTATGCTTTCAGATGCAACTGGGGTTTCTCGAGTTGGCAATCCGTTCGCGAGATATGGGAGTTTGTAGTTAAGGAATGGTAGAGACCATCAAAATTTTCGCAAGGCTGATACTCGAAACCAATAACTAGTATTGCCCAGGGCAAAAATACACAATCCGTTGCAATCGGGCGAGTTTCTGCTTTCAGATGCAACTGGAATTTCTCGAGTTCGACAATCCGTTCGCGAGATATGGGAGTTTGAAGTTAAGGAATGGTTGAGAAATTATCAAAATTTTCGCAAGTCTGATACTCGAAACCAGTAACTACTATTGCCTAGGGCAAAAATACACATACCGTTGTAATCGGGCGAGCTTCTACTTTCAGATGCAGCAGGAATTTCTCGAGTTCATCAATCCGTTCGCGAGATATGGAGGTTTGAAGTTAAGGAATGGTTGCGAAACCATCAAAATGTTCGCAAGTCCGATACTCGAAACCAATAACTACTAAGGGCAAAAATACACATACCGTTGTAATCGGGCGATTTTCTACTTTCAGATGCAACAGGAATTTCTCGAGTTCGTCAATCCGTTTGCGAGATATGGGAGTTTGAAGTTAATGAATGGTTGAGAAATCATCAAAATTTGCGCAAGTCTGATACCCGAAACCAATAACTACTATTGCCTAGGGCAAAAATAGACATACCGTTGTAATCGGGCGAGCTTCTACTTTCAGATGCAGCAGGAATTTCTCGAGTTCGTCAATCCGTTCGTGAGATATGGGAGTTTGAAGTTAAGGAATGGTTGAGAAACTATCAAAATTTTAGTAAGTTTGATACTCGAAACCAATAACTGCTATGGCCTAGTGCAAAAATACACATACCATTGCAATCGGGCGAGTTTCTGCTTTCAGATGCAACTGGAATTTCTCGAGTCGTCAATCCGTTCACGAGATATGGGAGTTTGAAGTTAAGGAATGGTTGAGATATCATCAAAATTTTCGCAAGTCTGATACCCGAAACCAATAACTACTATTGCCTAGGGCAAAAATACAAATACCGTTGTAATCGGGCGATCTTCTACCTTCAGATGCAACAGGAATTTCTCGAGTTCGTCAATCCGTTCGCGAGATGTGGGAGTTTGAAGTTAAGGAATTGTTGAGAAACCATCAAAATTTTCGCAAGTCTGATACTCGAAACCAATAACTACTATTGTCTATGGCAAAAATACACATACCGTTGTAATTGGCCGAGTTTCTGCTTTCAGATGCAGCTGGAATTTCTGGAGTTCGTGAAACCGATCGCGAGATATGGGAGTTTGAAGTTAAGGAATGGTTGAGAAACCATCAAAATTTTCGCTGGTCTGATACTCGAAACCAATAACTGGAATGGCCTAGGGGAAAAGTACACATACCACTGTAATAGGGCGAGGTTCTGCTCTCAGATGCCACTGGAATTTCTCTAGTTCGTCAATCCGTTCGTGAGATATGGGAGTTTGAAGTTAAGGAATGGTTGAGAAACTATCAAAATTTTAGTAAGTTTGATACTCGAAACCAATAACTGCTATGGCCTAGTGCAAAAATACACATACCATTGCAATCGGGCGAGTTTCTGCTTTCAGATGCAACTGGAATTTCTCGAGTTCGTCAATCCGTTCGCGAGATATGGAGGTTTGAAGTTAAGGAATGGTTGCGAAACCATCAAAATTTTCGCAAGTCTGATACTCGAAACCAATAACTACTAAGGGCAAGAATACACATACCGTTGTAATCGGGCGAGTTTCTACTTTCAGATGCAACAGGAATTTCTCGAGTTCGTCAATCCGTTTGCGAGATATGGAGGTTTGAAGTTAAGGAATGGTTGCGAAACCATCAAAATTTTCGCAAGTCTGATACTCGAAACCAATAACTACTAAGGGCAAAAATACACATACCGTTGTAATCGGGCGATTTTCTACTTTCAGATGCAACAGGAATTTCTCGAGTTCGTCAATCCGTTTGCGAGATATGGGAGTTTGAAGTTAATGAATGGTTGAGAAATCATCAAAATTTGCGCAAGTCTGATACCCGAAACCAATAACTACTATTGCCTAGGGCAAAAATAGACATACCGTTGTAATCGGGCGAGCTTCTACTTTCAGATGCAGCAGGAATTTCTCGAGTTCGTCAATCCGTTCGTGAGATATGGGAGTTTGAAGTTAAGGAATGGTTGAGAAACTATCAAAATTTTAGTAAGTTTGATACTCGAAACCAATAACTGCTATGGCCTAATGCAAAAATACACATACCATTGCAATCGGGCGAGTTTCTGCTTTCAGATGCAACTGGAATTTCTCGAGTCGTCAATCCGTTCACGAGATATGGGAGTTTGAAGTTAAGGAATGGTTGAGATATCATCAAAATTTTCGCAAGTCTGATACCCGAAACCAATAACTACTATTGCCTAGGGCAAAAATACAAATACCGTTGTAATCGGGCGATCTTCTACCTTCAGATGCAACAGGAATTTCTCGAGTTCGTCAATCCGTTCGCGAGATGTGGGAGTTTGAAGTTAAGGAATTGTTGAGAAACCATCAAAATTTTCGCAAGTCTGATACTCGAAACCAATAACTACTATTGTCTATGGCAAAAATACACATACCGTTGTAATTGGCCGAGTTTCTGCTTTCAGATGCAGCTGGAATTTCTGGAGTTCGTGAAACCGTTCGCGAGATATGGGAGTTTGAAGTTAAGGAATGGTTGAGAAACCATCAAAATTTTCGCTGGTCTGATACTCGAAACCAATAACTGGAATGGCCTAGGGGAAAAGTACACATACCACTGTAATAGGGCGAGGTTCTGCTCTCAGATGCCACTGGAATTTCTCTAGTTCGTCAATCCGTTCGCGAGATATGGGAGTTTGAAGTTAAGGAATGGTTGAGAAATCATCAAAATTTTCGCAAGTCAGATACCCGAAACCAATTACTTCTATTGCCTAGGGGAAAAATACACATACCATTGTAATCGCGCGAGTTTCTGCTTTCAGATGCAACTGGAATTTCTCGAGTTCGTCAATCCGTTCGCGAGATATGGGAGTTTGAAGTTAAGGAATGCTTGAGAAACCATCAAAATTTTCGCAATTCTGATACTCGAAACGAATAACTGCTATGCCCTAGGGCAAAAATACAAATACCGCTGTAATCGGGCGAGATTATGCTTTCGGATGCAACTGGAATTTCTCGAGTTGGTCATCCGTTCGCGAGATATGGGAGTTTGAAGTTAAGGAATGTTTGAGAAATCATCAAAATTTTCGCAAGCCTGATACCCGAAACCAATAACTACTATTGCCTAGGGCAAAAATACACATACCGTTGTAATCGGGCGAGCTTCTACTTTCAGATGCAGCAGGAATTTGTCGAGTTCGTCAATCCGTTTGCGAGATATGGGAGTTTGAAGTTAAGGAATGGTTGAGAAACCATTAAAATTTTCGCTGGTCTGATACTTGAAACGAATAACTGGAATGGCCTAGGGGAAAAGTACAAATACCATTGTAATCGGGCGAGATTATGCTTTCAGATGCAACTGGGGTTTCTCGAGTTGGCAATCCGTTCGCGAGATATGGGAGTTTGTAGTTAAGGAATGGTAGAGACCATCCAAATTTTCGCAAGGCTGATACTCGAAACCAATAACTAGTATTGCCCAGTGCAAAAATACACAATCCGTTGCAATCGGGCGAGTTTCTGCTTTCAGATGCAACTGGAATTTCTCGAGTTCGACAATCCGTTCGCGAGATATGGGAGTTTGAAGTTAAGGAATGGTTGAGAAATCATCAAAATTTGCGCGAGTCTGATAACCGAAACCAATAACTACTATTGCCTAGGGCAAAAATACAAATACCGTTGTAATCGGGCGATCTTCTACCTTCAGATGCAACAGGAATTTCTCGAGTTCGTCAATCCGTTCGCGAGATATGGGAGTTTGAAGTTAAGGAATGGTTGAGAAACCATTAAAATTTTCGCTGGTCTGATACTTGAAACCAATAACTGGAATGGCCTAGGGGAAAAGTACACATACCACTGTAATCGGGCGAGTTTCTGCTTTCAGATGCAACTGAAATTTCTCTAGTTCGTCAATCCGTTCGCGAGATATGGGAGTTTGAAGTTAAGGAATGGTTGAGAAACCATCAAAATTTTCGCTGGTCTGCTACTCGAAACCAATAACTGCTATGGCCTAGGGCAAAAATAACATACCATTGTAATCGGGCGAGTTTCTGCTTTCAGATGCAACAGGAATTTCTCGAGTTCATCAATCCGTTCGCGAGATATGGGGGTTTGAAGTTAAGGAATGGTTGAGAAACCATCAAAATTTTCGCAAGTCTGATACTCGAAACCAATAACTACTATTGTCTATGGCAAAAATACACATAATGTTGTAATTGGGCGAGTTTCTGCTTTCAGATGCAGCTGGAATTTCTGGAGTTCGTGAAACCGTTCGCGAGATTTGGGAGTTTGAAGTTAAGGAATGGTTGAGAAATCATCAAAATTTTCGCAAGTCAGATACCCGAAACCAATAACTACTATTGCCTAGGGCAAAAATACACATACCGTTGTAATCGGGCGAGCATCTACTTTCAGATGCAGCAGGAATTTCTCGAGTTCATCAATCCGTTCGCGAGATATGGGGGTTTGAATTTAAGGAATGGTTGAGAAACCATCAAAATTTTGGTAAGTCTGATACTCAAAACCAATAACTACTAAGTCCTAGGGCAAAAATACACACACCGTTGTAATCGGGCGAGTTTCTACTTTCAGATGCAAAAAGAATTTCTCGAATTCGTCAATCCGTTCGCGAGATATGGGAGTTTGAAGTTAAGGAATGGTTGAGAAGCCATCAAAATTTTCGCAAGTCTGATACTCGGAACCAATAACTACTATTGCCTAGGGCAAAAATACACATACCGTTGTAATCGGGCGGGCTTCTACTTTCAGATGCAGCAGGAATTTCTCGAGTTCGTCAATCCGTTCGCGAGATTTGGGGGTTTGAAGTTAAGGAGTGGTTGAGAAACTATCAAAATTTTCGCTGGTCTGATACTCGAAACCAATAACTGGAATGGCCTAGGGGTAAAGTACACATACCACTGTAATCGGGCGAGTTTCTGCTTTCAGATGCAACTGGAATTTCTCTAGTTCGTCAATCCGTTCGCGAAATATGGGAGTTTGAAGTTAAGGAACGGTTGAGAAGCCATCAAAATTTTCGCAAGTCTGACACTCGAAACCAATAACTACAATGGCTTAGGGGAAAAATACACATACCGGTGTAATCGGGCGAGTTTCTACTTTCAGATGCAAGAGGAATTTCTCGAGTTCGTCAATCCGTTTGCGAGGTATGGGAGTTTGATGTTAAGGAATGGTTGAGAAACCATCAAAATTTTCGCTGGTCTGATACTCGAAACCAATAACTGGAATGGCCTAGGGGAAAAGAACACACCCCATTGTAATCGGGCGAGTTTCTACTTTCAGATGCAACTGGAATTTCTCGAGTTGGTAATCCGTTCGCGAGATATGGGAGTTTGGAGTTAAGGAATGGTTGAGAAATCATCAAAATTTTTGCAAGACTGATACTCGAAACCAATAACTACTATTGCCTAGGGCAAAAATACACATACCATTGTAATCGGGCGAGTTTCTACTTTCAGATGCAACAGGAATTTCTCGAGATCGTCAATCCGTTCGCGAGATATGGGAGTTTGAAGTTAAGGAATGGTTGAGAAACCATCAAAATTTTCGCTGGTCTGATACTCGAAACCAATAACTGGAATGGCCTAGGGGAAAAGTACACATACCACTGTAATAGGGCGAGTTTCTGCTTTCAGATGCAACTGGAATTTCTCTAGTTCGTCAATCCGTTCGCGAAATATGGGAGTTTGAAGTTAAGGAACGGTTGAGAAGCCATCAAAATTTTCGCAAGTCTGACACTCGAAACCAATAACTACAATGGCTTAGGGGAAAAATACACATACCGGTGTAATCGGGCGAGTTTCTACTTTCAGATGCAAGAGGAATTTCTCGAGTTCGTCAATCCGTTCGCGAGATATGGGAGTTTGGAGTTAAGGAATGGTTGAGAAATCATCAAAATTTTTGCAAGACTGATACTCGAAACCAATAACTACTATTGCCTAGGGCAAAAATACACATACCGTTGTAATCGGGCGATCTTCTACCATCAGATGCAACAGGAATTTCTCGAGTTCGTCAATCCGTTCGCGAGATATGGGAGTTTGAAGTTAAGGAATGGTTGAGGAACCATCAAAATCTTCGCAAGTCTCATACTCGAAACCCATAACTGGAATGGCCTAGGGGAAAAGTACACAACCCATTGTAATCGGGCGAGTTTCTACTTTCAGGTGCAACAGGAATTTCTCGAGTTCGTCAATCCGTTCGCGAGGTATGGGAGTTTGAAGTTAAGGAATGGTTGAGAAACCATCAAAATTTTCGCTGATCTGATACTCGAAACCAATAACTGGAATGGCCTAGGGGAAAAGAACACACCCCATTGTAATCGGGCGAGTTTCTGCTTTCAGATGCAACAGGAATTTCTCGAGTTCGTCAATCCGTTCGCAAGATATGGGAGTTTGAAGATAAGGAATGGTTGAGAAACCATTAAAATTTTCGCAAGTCTGATACTCGAAACCAATAACTACAATTGCCTCGGGCAAAAATACACACACCATTGTAATCGTGCGAGTTTCTACTTTTAGATGCAACAGGAATTTCCCGAGTTCGTCAATCCGTTCGCGAGATATGGGAGTTTGAAGTTAAGGAATGGTTGAGAAACCATCAAAATTTTCGCAAGTCTGATACTCGAAACCGATAAGTACTAATGCCGAGGGGAAAAATAAACATACCGTTGTAATCGGGTGAGTTTCCACTTTCAGATGCAACATGAATTTCAAGAGTTCGTCAATCCGTTCTCGAGATATGGGAGATTGAAGTTAAGGAATGGTTGAGAAACCATCAAAATTTTCGCTGGTCTGCTACTCGAAACCAATAACTGCTGTGGCCTAGGGCAAAAATACACATACCATTGTAATCGGGCGAGTTTCTGCTTTCAGATGCAACAGGAATTTTTCGAGTTCGTCAATCCGTTCGCGAGATATGGGAGTTTGAGGTTAGGGAATTGTTGGGAAACCATCAACATTTTCGTAAATGTGATACTCGAAACCAATAACTACTATGTTCTAGGGCAAAAATACACACACCATTGTAATCGATCGAGTTTCTGCTTTCAGATGCAACAGAAATTTCTCGAGTTCGTCAATCCGTTCGCGAGATATGGGAGTTTGAAGTTAAGGAATGGTTCAGAAACCGTCAAAATTTTCGCAAGTCTGATACTCGAAACCAATAACTACAATTGCTTAGGGCAAAAATACACATTCCGTTGTAATCGGGCGAGTCTCTGCTTTCAGATGCAACAGGAATTTCTCGAGATCGTCAATCCGTTCGCGAGTTATGGGAGTTTGAAGTTACGGAATGGTTGAGAAACAATCAAAATTTTAGTAAGTCTGATACTCGAAACCAATAACTACTTTGTCCTAGGGCAAAAATACACATACTGTTGTAATCGGGCGAGTTTCTACTGTCAGATGCAACCGGAATTTCTCGAGTTCGTCAATCCGTTCGCGAGATATGGGAGTTTGAAGTTAAGGAATGGTTGAGAAACCATCAAAATTTTGGCAAGTCTGATACTCGAAACCAATAACTACTATGTTCTAGGGCAAAAATACACACACCATTGTAATCGATCGAGTTTCTGCTTTCAGATGCAACAGAAATTTCTCGAGTTCGTCAATCCGTTCGCGAGATATGGGAGTTTGAAGTTAAGGAATGGTTCAGAAACCGTCAAAATTTTCGCAAGTCTGATACTCGAAACCAATAACTACAATTGCTTAGGGCAAAAATACACATTCCGTTGTAATCGGGCGAGTCTCTGCTTTCAGATGCAACAGGAATTTCTCGAGATCGTCAATCCGTTCGCGAGTTATGGGAGTTTGAAGTTACGGAATGGTTGAGAAACAATCAAAATTTTAGTAAGTCTGATACTCGAAACCAATAACTACTTTGTCCTAGGGCAAAAATACACATACTGTTGTAATCGGGCGAGTTTCTACTGTCAGATGCAACCGGAATTTCTCGAGTTCGTCAATCCGTTCGCGAGATATGGGAGTTTGAAGTTAAGGAATGGTTGAGAAACCATCAAAATTTTGGCAAGTCTGATACTCGAAACCAATAACTACTATGTTCTAGGGCAAAAATACACACACCATTGTAATCGATCGAGTTTCTGCTTTCAGATGCAACAGGAATTTCTCGAGTTCGTCAATCCGTTCGCAAGATATGGGAGTTTGAAGATAAGGAATGGTTGAGAAAAGATAAAAATATTCGCTGGTCTGATACTCGAAACCAATAACTACAATTGCTTAGGGCAAAAATACACATTCCGTTGTAATCGGGCGAGTCTCTGCTTTCTGATGCAACAGGAATTTCTCGAGATCATCAATCCGTTCGCGAGTTATGGGAGTTTGAAGTTACGGAATGGTTGAGAAACAATCAAAATTTTAGTAAGTCAGATACCCGAAACCAATAACTACTATTGCCTAGGGCAAAAATACACATACCGTTGTAATCGGGCGAGCATCTACTTTCAGATGCAGCAGGAATTTCTCGAGTTCATCAATCCGTTCGCGAGATATGGGGGTTTGAATTTAAGGAATGGTTGAGAAACCATCAAAATTTTGGTAAGTCTGATACTCAAAACCAATAACTACTAAGTCCTAGGGCAAAAATACACACACCATTGTAATCGGGCGAGTTTCTACTTTCAGATGCAAAAAGAATTTCTCGAATTCGTCAATCCGTTCGCGAGATATGGGAGTTTGAAGTTAAGGAATGGTTGAGAAGCCATCAAAATTTTCGCAAGTCTGATACTCGGAACCAATAACTACTATTGCCTAGGGCAAAAATACACATACCGTTGTAATCGGGCGGGCTTCTACTTTCAGATGCAGCAGGAATTTCTCGAGTTCGTCAATCCGTTCGCGAGATTTGGGGGTTTGAAGTTAAGGAGTGGTTGAGAAACTATCAAAATTTTCGCTGGTCTGATACTCGAAACCAATAACTGGAATGGCCTAGGGGAAAAGTACACATACCACTGTAATCGGGCGAGTTTCTGCTTTCAGATGCAACTGGAATTTCTCTAGTTCGTCAATCCGTTCGCGAAATATGGGAGTTTGAAGTTAAGGAACGGTTGAGAAGCCATCAAAATTTTCGCAAGTCTGACACTCGAAACCAATAACTACAATGGCTTAGGGGAAAAATACACATACCGGTGTAATCGGGCGCGTTTCTACTTTCAGATGCAAGAGGAATTTCTCGAGTTCGTCAATCCGTTCGCGAGGTATGGGAGTTTGAAGTTAAGGAATGGTTGAGAAACCATCAAAATTTTCCCTGGTCTGATACTCGAAACCAATAACTGGAATGGCCTAGGGGAAAAGAACACACCCCATTGTAATCGGGCGAGTTTCTACTTTCAGATGCAACTGGAATTTCTCGAGTTGGTTATCCGTTCGCGAGATATGGGAGTTTGGAGTTAAGGAATGGTTGAGAAATCATCAAAATTTTTGCAAGACTGATACTCGAAACCAATAACTACTATTGCCTAGGGCAAAAATACACATACCGATGTAATCGGGCGATCTTCTACCATCAGATGCAACAGGAATTTCTCGAGTTCGTCAATCCGTTCGCGAGATATGGGAGTTTGAAATTAAGGAATGGTTGAGGAACCATCAAAATCTTCGCAAGTCTCATACTCGAAACCCATAACTGGAATGGCCTAGGGGAAAAGTACTCATACCATTGTAATCGGGCGAGTTTCTGCTTTCAGATGCAACAGGAATTTCTCGAGTTCGTCAAGCCGTTCGCGAAATATGGGAGTTTGAAGTTACGGAATGGTTGAGAAACCATCAAAATTTTCGCTGGTCTGATACTCGAAACCAATAACTGGAATGGCCTAGGGGAAAAGTACACACCCCATTGTAATCGGGCGAGTTTCTACTTTCAGATGCAACCGGAATTTCTCGAGTTCGTCAATCCGTTCGCGAGATATGGGAGTTTGAGGTTAGGGAATTGTTGAGAAACCATCAACATTTTCGTAAATGTGATACTCGAAACCAATAACTACTATGTTCTAGGGCAAAAATACACACACCATTGTAATCGATCGAGTTTCTGCTTTCAGATGCAACAGAAATTTCTCGAGTTCGTCAATCCGTTCGCGAGATATGGGAGTTTGAAGTTAAGGAATGGTTCAGAAACCGTCAAAATTTTCGCAAGTCTGATACTCGAAACCAATAATTACAATTGCTTAGGGCAAAAATACACATTCCGTTGTAATCGGGCGAGTCTCTGCTTTCAGATGCAACAGGAATTTCTCGAGATCGTCAATCCGTTCGCGAGATATGGGAGTTTGAAGTTACGGAATGGTTGAGAAACAATCAAAATTTTAGTAAGTCTGATACTCGAAACCAATAACTATTTTGTCCTAGGGCAAAAATACACATACTGTTGTAATCGGGCGAGTTTCTACTGTCAGATGCAACCGGAATTTCTCGAGTTCGTCATTCCGTTCGCGAGATATGGGAGTTTGAAGTTAAGGAATGGTTGAGAAACCATCAAAATTTTGGCAAGTCTGATACTCGAAACCAATAACTACTATGTTCTAGGGCAAAAATACACACACCATTGTAATCGATCGAGTTTCTGCTTTCAGATGCAACAGGAATTTCTCGAGTTCGTCAATCCGTTCGCAAGATATGGGAGTTTGAAGATAAGGAATGGTTGAGAAAAGATAAAAATTTTCGCTGGTCTGATACTCGAAACCAATAACTACAATTGCCTAGGGCAAAAATACACATACCGTTGTAATTGGGCAAGTTTCTGCTTTCAGATGCAACTGGAATTTCTCTAGTTCGTCAAGCCGTTCGCGAAATATAGGAGTTTGAAGTTACGGAATGGTTGAGGAACCATCAAAATTTTCGCTGGTCTGATACTCGAAACCAATAACTGGAATGGCCTAGGGGAAAAGTACACACCCCATTGTAATCGGGCGAGTTTCTACTTTCAGATGCAACAGGAATTTCTCGAGTTCGTCAATCCGTTCGCGAGATATGGGAGTTTGAAGTTAAGGAATGGTTGAGAAACCATGAAAATTTTCGCAAGTCTGATACTCGAAACCAATAACTACAATTGCCTCGGGCAAAAATACACACACCATTGTAATCGGGCGAGTTTCTACTTTTAGATGCAACAGGAATTTCCCGAGTTCGTCAATCCGTTCGCGAGATATGGGAGTTTGAAGTTAAGGAATGGTTGAGAAACCATCAAAATTTTCGCAAGTCTGATACTCGAAACCGATAAGTACTAATGCCGAGGGGGAAAATAAACATACCGTTGTAATCGGGTGAGTTTCCACTTTCAGATGCAGCATGAATTTCAAGAGTTCGTCAATCCGTTCTCGAGATATGGGAGATTGAAGTTAAGGAATGGTTGAGAAACCATCAAAATTTTCGCTGGTCTGCTACTCGAAACCAATAACTGCTGTGGCCTAGGGCAAAAATACACATACCATTGTAACAGGGCGAGTTTCTGCTTTCAGATGCAACAGGAATTTTTCGAGTTCGTCAATCCGTTCGCGAGATATGGGAGTTTGAGGTTAGGGAATTGTTGGGAAACCATCAACATTTTCGTAAATGTGATACTCGAAACCAATAACTACTATGTTCTAGGGCAAAAATACACACACCATTGTAATCGATCGAGTTTCTGCTTTCAGATGCAACAGAAATTTCTCGAGTTCGTCAATCCGTTCGCGAGATATGGGAGTTTGAAGTTAAGGAATGGTTCAGAAACCGTCAAAATTTTCGCAAGTCTGATACTCGAAACCAATAACTACAATCGCTTAGGGCAAAAATACACATTCCGTTGTAATCGGGCGAGTCTCTGCTTTCAGATGCAACAGGAATTTCTCGAGATCGTCAATCCGTTCGCGAGTTATGGGAGTTTGAAGTTACGGAATGGTTGAGAAACAATCAAAATTTTAGTAAGTCTGATACTCGAAACCAATAACTACTTTGTCCTAGGGCAAAAATACACATGCTGTTGTAATCGGGCGAGTTTCTACTGTCAGATGCAACCGGAATTTCTCGAGTTCGTCAATCCGTTCGCGAGATATGGGAGTTTGAAGTTAAGGAATGGTTGAGAAACCATCAAAATTTTGGCA
This sequence comes from Ptiloglossa arizonensis, assembly GCF_051014685.1. NCBI lineage: Eukaryota > Metazoa > Arthropoda > Insecta > Hymenoptera > Colletidae > Ptiloglossa > Ptiloglossa arizonensis. Next base: position 453,511 of record NW_027478401.1, on the reverse strand, counting down.
AGTCTGATACTCGAAACCAATAACTACTATGTTCTAGGGCAAAAATACACACACCATTGTAATCGATCGAGTTTCTGCTTTCAGATGCAACAGAAATTTCTCGAGTTCGTCAATCCGTTCGCGAGATATGGGAGTTTGAAGTTAAGGAATGGTTGAGAAACCATCAAAATTTTCGCAAGTCTGATACTCGAAACCGATAAGTACTAATGCCGAGGGGAAAAATAGACATACCGTTGTAATCGGGTGAGTTTCCACTTTCAGATGCAACATGAATTTCAAGAGTTCGTCAATCCGTTCTCGAGATATGGGAGATTGAAGTTAAGGAATGGTTGAGAAACCATCAAAATTTTCGCTGGTCTGCTACTCGAAACCAATAACTGCTGTGGCCTAGGGCAAAAATACACATACCATTGTAATCGGGCGAGTTTCTGCTTTCAGATGCAACAGGAATTTTTCGAGTTCGTCAATCCGTTCGCGAGATATGGGAGTTTGAGGTTAGGGAATTGTTGGGAAACCATCAACATTTTCGTAAATGTGATACTCGAAACCAATAACTACTATGTTCCAGGGCAAAAATACACACACCATTGTAATCGATCGAGTTTCTGCTTTCAGATGCAACAGAAATTTCTCGAGTTCGTCAATCCGTTCGCGAGATATGGGAGTTTGAAGTTAAGGAATGGTTCAGAAACCGTCAAAATTTTCGCAAGTCTGATACTCGAAACCAATAACTACAATTGCTTAGGGCAAAAATACACATTCCGTTGTAATCGGGCGAGTCTCTGCTTTCAGATGCAACAGGAATTTCTCGAGATCGTCGATCCGTTCGCGAGTTATGGGAGTTTGAAGTTACGGAATGGTTGAGAAACAATCAAAATTTTAGTAAGTCTGATACTCGAAACCAATAACTCCTTTGTCCTAGGGCAAAAATACACATACTGTTGTAATCGGGCGAGTTTCTACTGTCAGATGCAACCGGAATTTCTCGAGTTCGTCAATCCGTTCGCGAGATATGGGAGTTTGAAGTTAAGGAATGGTTGAGAAACCATCAAAATTTTGGCAAGTCTGATACTCGAAACCAATAACTACTATGTTCTAGGGCAAAAATACACACACCATTGTAATCGATCGAGTTTCTGCTTTCAGATGCAACAGGAATTTCTCGAGTTCGTCAATCCGTTCGCAAGATATGGGAGTTTGAAGATAAGGAATGGTTGAGAAAAGATAAAAATTTTCGCTGGTCTGATACTCGAAACCAATAACTACAATTGCCTAGGGCAAAAATACACATACCGTTGTAATTGGGCAAGTTTCTGCTTTCAATGCAACTGGAATTTCTCTAGTTCGTCAAGCCGTTCGCGAAATATGGGAGTTTGAAGTTACGGAATGGTTGAGGAACCATCAAAATTTTCGCTGGACTGATACTCGAAACCAATAACTGGAATGGCCTAGGGGAAAAGTACACACCCCAATGTAATCGGGCGAGTTTCTACTTTCAGATGCAACAGGAATTTCTCGAGTTCGTCAATCCGTTCGCGAGATATGGGTGTTTGAAGTTAAGGAATGGTTGAGAAACCATCAAAATTTTTGCAAGTCTGATACTCGAAACCAATAACTACTATGTTCTAGGGCAAAAATACACACACCATTGTAATCGATCGAGTTTCTGCTTTCAGATGCAACAGGAATTTCTCGAGTTCGTCAATCCGTTCGCAAGATATGGGAGTTTGAAGATAAGGAATGGTTGAGAAAAGATAAAAATTTTCGCTGGTCTGATACTCGAAACCAATAACTACAATTGCCTAGGGCAAAAATACACATACCGTTGTAATTGGGCAAGTTTCTGCTTTCAATGCAACTGGAATTTCTCTAGTTCGTCAAGCCGTTCGCGAAATATGGGAGTTTGAAGTTACGGAATGGTTGAGGAACCATCAAAATTTTCGCTGGTCTGATACTCGAAACCAATAACTGGAATGGCCTAGGGGAAAAGTACACACCCCATTGTAATCGGGCGAGTTTCTACTTTCAGATGCAACAGGAATTTCTCGAGTTCGTCAATCCGTTCGCGAGATATGGGAGTTTGAAGTTAAGGAATGGTTGAGAAACCATGAAAATTTTCGCAAGTCTGATACTCGAAACCAATAACTACAGTTGCCTAGGGCAAAAATACACACACCATTGTAATCGGGCGAGTTTCTACTTTCAGATGCAACAGGAATTTCCCGAGTTCGTCAATCCGTTCGCGAGATATGGGAGGTTGAAGCTAAGGAATGGTTGAGAAACCATCAAAATTTTCGCAAGTCTGATACTCGAAACCGATAAGTACTAATGCCGAGGGGAAAAATAAACATACCGTTGTAATCGGGTGAGTTTCCACTTTCAGATGCAACATGAATTTCAAGAGTTCGTCAATCCGTTCTCGAGATATGGGAGATTGAAGTTAAGGAATGGTTGAGAAACCATCAAAATTTTCGCTGGTCTGCTACTCGAAACCAATAACTGCTGTGGCCTAGGGCAAAAATACACATACCATTGTAATCGGGCGAGTTTCTGCTTTCAGATGCAACAGGAATTTCTCGAGTTCGTCAATCCGTTCGCGAGATATGGGAGTTTGAGGTTAGGGAATTGTTGAGAAACCATCAAAATTTTCGTAAATCTGATACTCGAAACCAATAACTACTATGTTCTAGGGCAAAAATACACACACCATTGTAATCGATCGAGTTTCTGCTTTCAGATGCAACAGAAATTTCTCGAGTTCGTCAATCCGTTCGCGAGATATGGGAGTTTGAAGTTAAGGAATGGTTGAGAAACCATCAAAATTTTCGCAAGTCTGATACTCGAAACCGATAAGTACTAATGCCGAGGGGAAAAATAAACATACCGTTGTAATCGGGTGAGTTTCCACTTTCAGATGCAACATGAATTTCAAGAGTTCGTCAATCCGTTCTCGAGATATGGGAGATTGAAGTTAAGGAATGGTTGAGAAACCATCAAAATTTTCGCTGGTCTGCTACTCGAAACCAATAACTGCTGTGGCCTAGGGCAAAAATACACATACCATTGTAATCGGGCGAGTTTCTGCTTTCAGATGCAACAGGAATTTTTCGAGTTCGTCAATCCGTTCGCGAGATATGGGAGTTTGAGGTTAGGGAATTGTTGGGAAACCATCAACATTTTCGTAAATGTGATACTCGAAACCAATAACTACTATGTTCCAGGGCAAAAATACACACACCATTGTAATCGATCGAGTTTCTGCTTTCAGATGCAACAGAAATTTCTCGAGTTCGTCAATCCGTTCGCGAGATATGGGAGTTTGAAGTTAAGGAATGGTTCAGAAACCGTCAAAATTTTCGCTGGTCTGCTACTCGAAACCAATAACTCCTTTGTCCTAGGGCAAAAATACACATACTGTTGTAATCGGGCGAGTTTCTACTGTCAGATGCAACCGGAATTTCTCGAGTTCGTCAATCCGTTCGCGAGATATGGGAGTTTGAAGTTAAGGAATGGTTGAGAAACCATCAAAATTTTGGCAAGTCTGATACTCGAAACCAATAACTACTATGTTCTAGGGCAAAAATACACACACCATTGTAATCGATCGAGTTTCTGCTTTCAGATGCAACAGGAATTTCTCGAGTTCGTCAATCCGTTCGCAAGATATGGGAGTTTGAAGATAAGGAATGGTTGAGAAAAGATAAAAATTTTCGCTGGTCTGATACTCGAAACCAATAACTATAATTGCCTAGGGCAAAAATACACATACCGTTGTAATTGGGCAAGTTTCTGCTTTCAATGCAACTGGAATTTCTCTAGTTCGTCAAGCCGTTCGCGAAATATGGGAGTTTGAAGTTACGGAATGGTTGAGGAACCATCAAAATTTTCGCTGGACTGATACTCGAAACCAATAACTGGAATGGCCTAGGGGAAAAGTACACACCCCATTGTAATCGGGCGAGTTTCTACTTTCAGATGCAACAGGAATTTCTCGAGTTCGTCAATCCGTTCGCGAGATATGGGTGTTTGAAGTTAAGGAATGGTTGTGAAACCATCAAAATTTTTGCAAGTCTGATACTCGAAACCAATAACTACTATGTTCTAGGGCAAAAATACACACACCATTGTAATCGATCGAGTTTCTGCTTTCAGATGCAACAGGAATTTCTCGAGTTCGTCAATCCGTTCGCAAGATATGGGAGTTTGAAGATAAGGAATGGTTGAGAAAAGATAAAAATTTTCGCTGGTCTGATACTCGAAACCAATAACTACAATTGCCTAGGGCAAAAATACACATACCGTTGTAATTGGGCAAGTTTCTGCTTTCAATGCAACTGGAATTTCTCTAGTTCGTCAAGCCGTTCGCGAAATATGGGAGTTTGAAGTTACGGAATGGTTGAGGAACCGTCAAAATTTTCGCTGGTCTGATACTCGAAACCAATAACTGGAATGGCCTAGGGGAAAAGTACACACCCCATTGTAATCGGGCGAGTTTCTACTTTCAGATGCAACAGGAATTTCTCGAGTTCGTCAATCCGTTCGCGAGATATGGGAGTTTGAAGTTAAGGAATGGTTGAGAAACCATGAAAATTTTCGCAAGTCTGATACTCGAAACCAATAACTACAGTTGCCTAGGGCAAAAATACACACACCATTGTAATCGGGCGAGTTTCTACTTTCAGATGCAACAGGAATTTCCCGAGTTCGTCAATCCGTTCGCGAGATATGGGAGGTTGAAGCTAAGGAATGGTTGAGAAACCATCAAAATTTTCGCAAGTCTGATACTCGAAACCGATAAGTACTAATGCCGAGGGGAAAAATAAACATACCGTTGTAATCGGGTGAGTTTCCACTTTCAGATGCAACATGAATTTCAAGAGTTCGTCAATCCGTTCTCGAGATATGGGAGATTGAAGTTAAGGAATGGTTGAGAAACCATCAAAATTTTGGCAAGTCTGATACTCGAAACCAATAACTACTATGTTCTAGGGCAAAAATACACACACCATTGTAATCGATCGAGTTTCTGCTTTCAGATGCAACAGGAATTTCTCGAGTTCGTCAATCCGTTCGCAAGATATGGGAGTTTGAAGATAAGGAATGGTTGAGAAAAGATAAAAATTTTCGCTGGTCTGATACTCGAAACCAATAACTATAATTGCCTAGGGCAAAAATACACATACCGTTGTAATTGGGCAAGTTTCTGCTTTCAATGCAACTGGAATTTCTCTAGTTCGTCAAGCCGTTCGCGAAATATGGGAGTTTGAAGTTACGGAATGGTTGAGGAACCATCAAAATTTTCGCTGGACTGATACTCGAAACCAATAACTGGAATGGCCTAGGGGAAAAGTACACACCCCATTGTAATCGGGCGAGTTTCTACTTTCAGATGCAACAGGAATTTCTCGAGTTCGTCAATCCGTTCGCGAGATATGGGTGTTTGAAGTTAAGGAATGGTTGTGAAACCATCAAAATTTTTGCAAGTCTGATACTCGAAACCAATAACTACTATGTTCTAGGGCAAAAATACACACACCATTGTAATCGATCGAGTTTCTGCTTTCAGATGCAACAGGAATTTCTCGAGTTCGTCAATCCGTTCGCAAGATATGGGAGTTTGAAGATAAGGAATGGTTGAGAAAAGATAAAAATTTTCGCTGGTCTGATACTCGAAACCAATAACTACAATTGCCTAGGGCAAAAATACACATACCGTTGTAATTGGGCAAGTTTCTGCTTTCAATGCAACTGGAATTTCTCTAGTTCGTCAAGCCGTTCGCGAAATATGGGAGTTTGAAGTTACGGAATGGTTGAGGAACCGTCAAAATTTTCGCTGGTCTGATACTCGAAACCAATAACTGGAATGGCCTAGGGGAAAAGTACACACCCCATTGTAATCGGGCGAGTTTCTACTTTCAGATGCAACAGGAATTTCTCGAGTTCGTCAATCCGTTCGCGAGATATGGGAGTTTGAAGTTAAGGAATGGTTGAGAAACCATGAAAATTTTCGCAAGTCTGATACTCGAAACCAATAACTACAGTTGCCTAGGGCAAAAATACACACACCATTGTAATCGGGCGAGTTTCTACTTTCAGATGCAACAGGAATTTCCCGAGTTCGTCAATCCGTTCGCGAGATATGGGAGGTTGAAGCTAAGGAATGGTTGAGAAACCATCAAAATTTTCGCAAGTCTGATACTCGAAACCGATAAGTACTAATGCCGAGGGGAAAAATAAACATACCGTTGTAATCGGGTGAGTTTCCACTTTCAGATGCAACATGAATTTCAAGAGTTCGTCAATCCGTTCTCGAGATATGGGAGATTGAAGTTAAGGAATGGTTGAGAAACCATCAAAATTTTCGCTGGTCTGCTACTCGAAACCAATAACTGCTGTGGCCTAGGGCAAAAATACACATACCATTGTAATCGGGCGAGTTTCTGCTTTCAGATGCAACAGGAATTTTTCGAGTTCGTCAATCCGTTCGCGAGATATGGGAGTTTGAGGTTAGGGAATTGTTGGGAAACCATCAACATTTTCGTAAATGTGATACTCGAAACCAATAACTACTATGTTCCAGGGCAAAAATACACACACCATTGTAATCGATCGAGTTTCTGCTTTCAGATGCAACAGAAATTTCTCGAGTTCGTCAATCCGTTCGCGAGATATGGGAGTTTGAAGTTAAGGAATGGTTCAGAAACCGTCAAAATTTTCGCAAGTCTGATACTCGAAACCAATAACTACAATTGCTTAGGGCAAAAATACACATTCCGTTGTAATCGGGCGAGTCTCTGCTTTCAGATGCAACAGGAATTTCTCGAGATCGTCGATCCGTTCGCGAGTTATGGGAGTTTGAAGTTACGGAATGGTTGAGAAACCATCAAAATTTTCGCAAGTCTGATACTCGAAACCGATAAGTACTAATGCCGAGGGGAAAAATAAACATACCGTTGTAATCGGGTGAGTTTCCACTTTCAGATGCAACATGAATTTCAAGAGTTCGTCAATCCGTTCTCGAGATATGGGAGATTGAAGTTAAGGAATGGTTGAGAAACCATCAAAATTTTCGCTGGTCTGCTACTCGAAACCAATAACTGCTGTGGCCTAGGGCAAAAATACACATACTGTTGTAATCGGGCGAGTTTCTACTGTCAGATGCAACCGGAATTTCTCGAGTTCGTCAATCCGTTCGCGAGATATGGGAGTTTGAAGTTAAGGAATGGTTGAGAAACCATCAAAATTTTGGCAAGTCTGATACTCGAAACCAATAACTACTATGTTCTAGGGCAAAAATACACACACCATTGTAATCGATCGAGTTTCTGCTTTCAGATGCAACAGGAATTTCTCGAGTTCGTCAATCCGTTCGCAAGATATGGGAGTTTGAAGATAAGGAATGGTTGAGAAAAGATAAAAATTTTCGCTGGTCTGATACTCGAAACCAATAACTACAATTGCCTAGGGCAAAAATACACATACCGTTGTAATTGGGCAAGTTTCTGCTTTCAATGCAACTGGAATTTCTCTAGTTCGTCAAGCCGTTCGCGAAATATGGGAGTTTGAAGTTACGGAATGGTTGAGGAACCATCAAAATTTTCGCTGGTCTGATACTCGAAACCAATAACTGGAATGGCCTAGGGGAAAAGTACACACCCCATTGTAATCGGGCGAGTTTCTACTTTCAGATGCAACAGGAATTTCTCGAGTTCGTCAATCCGTTCGCGAGATATGGGTGTTTGAAGTTAAGGAATGGTTGAGAAACCATCAAAATTTTTGCAAGTCTGATACTCGAAACCAATAACTACTATGTTCTAGGGCAAAAATACACACACCATTGTAATCGATCGAGTTTCTGCTTTCAGATGCAACAGGAATTTCTCGAGTTCGTCAATCCGTTCGCAAGATATGGGAGTTTGAAGATAAGGAATGGTTCAGAAAAGATAAAAATTTTCGCTGGTCTGATACTCGAAACCAATAACTACAATTGCCTAGGGCAAAAATACACATACCGTTGTAATTGGGCAAGTTTCTGCTTTCAATGCAACTGGAATTTCTCTAGTTCGTCAAGCCGTTCGCGAAATATGGGAGTTTGAAGTTACGGAATGGTTGAGGAACCATCAAAATTTTCGCTGGTCTGATACTCGAAACCAATAACTGGAATGGCCTAGGGGAAAAGTACACACCCCATTGTAATCGGGCGAGTTTCTACTTTCAGATGCAACAGGAATTTCTCGAGTTCGTCAATCCGTTCGCGAGATATGGGAGTTTGAAGTTAAGGAATGGTTGAGAAACCATGAAAATTTTCGCAAGTCTGATACTCGAAACCAATAACTACAGTTGCCTAGGGCAAAAATACACACACCATTGTAATCGGGCGAGTTTCTACTTTCAGATGCAACAGGAATTTCCCGAGTTCGTCAATCCGTTCGCGAGATATGGGAGGTTGAAGCTAAGGAATGGTTGAGAAACCATCAAAATTTTCGCAAGTCTGATACTCGAAACCGATAAGTACTAATGCCGAGGGGAAAAATAAACATACCGTTGTAATCGGGTGAGTTTCCACTTTCAGATGCAACATGAATTTCAAGAGTTCGTCAATCCGTTCTCGAGATATGGGAGATTGAAGTTAAGGAATGGTTGAGAAACCATCAAAATTTTCGCTGGTCTGCTACTCGAAACCAATAACTGCTGTGGCCTAGGGCAAAAATACACATACCATTGTAATCGGGCGAGTTTCTGCTTTCAGATGCAACAGGAATTTCTCGAGTTCGTCAATCCGTTCGCGAGATATGGGAGTGTGAGGTTAGGGAATTGTTGAGAAACCATCAAAATTTTCGTAAATCTGATACTCGAAACCAATAACTACTATGTTCTAGGGCAAAAATACACACACCATTGTAATCGATCGAGTTTCTGCTTTCAGATGCAACAGAAATTTCTCGAGTTCGTCAATCCGTTCGCGAGATATGGGAGTTTGAAGTTAAGGAATGGTTCAGAAACCGTCAAAATTTTCGCAAGTCTGATACTCGAAACCAATAACTACAATTGCCTAGGGCAAAAATACACATTCCGTTGTAATCGGGCGAGTCTCTGCTTTCAGATGTAACAGGAATTTCTCGAGTTCGTCAATCCGTTCGCGAGATATGGGAGTTTGAAGTTAAGGAATGGTTGGGAAACCATCAAAATTTTCGCTGGTCTGATACTCGAAACCAATAACTACAATTGTCTAGGGCAAAATACACATACTGTTGTAATCGGGCGAGTTTCTACTGTCACATGCAACAGGAATTTCTCGAGTTCGTCAATCCGTTCGCGAGATATGGGAGTTTGAAGTTAAGGAATGGTTGAGAAACCATGAAAATTTTCGCAAGTCTGATACTCGAAACCAATAACTACAGTTGCCTAGGGCAAAAATACACACACCATTGTAATCGGGCGAGTTTCTACTTTCAGATGCAACAGGAATTTCCCGAGTTCGTCAATCCGTTCGCGAGATATGGGAGGTTGAAGCTAAGGAATGGTTGAGAAACCATCAAAATTTTCGCAAGTCTGATACTCGAAACCGATAAGTACTAATGCCGAGGGGAAAAATAAACATACCGTTGTAATCGGGTGAGTTTCCACTTTCAGATGCAACATGAATTTCAAGAGTTCGTCAATCCGTTCTCGAGATATGGGAGATTGAAGTTAAGGAATGGTTGAGAAACCATCAAAATTTTCGCTGGTCTGCTACTCGAAACCAATAACTGCTGTGGCCTAGGGCAAAAATACACATACCATTGTAATCGGGCGAGTTTCTGCTTTCAGATGCAACAGGAATTTTTCGAGTTCGTCAATCCGTTCGCGAGATATGGGAGTTTGAGGTTAGGGAATTGTTGGGAAACCATCAACATTTTCGTAAATGTGATACTCGAAACCAATAACTACTATGTTCCAGGGCAAAAATACACACACCATTGTAATCGATCGAGTTTCTGCTTTCAGATGCAACAGAAATTTCTCGAGTTCGTCAATCCGTTCGCGAGATATGGGAGTTTGAAGTTAAGGAATGGTTCAGAAACCGTCAAAATTTTCGCAAGTCTGATACTCGAAACCAATAACTACAATTGCTTAGGGCAAAAATACACATTCCGTTGTAATCGGGCGAGTCTCTGCTTTCAGATGCAACAGGAATTTCTCGAGATCGTCGATCCGTTCGCGAGTTATGGGAGTTTGAAGTTACGGAATGGTTGAGAAACCATCAAAATTTTCGCAAGTCTGATACTCGAAACCGATAAGTACTAATGCCGAGGGGAAAAATAAACATACCGTTGTAATCGGGTGAGTTTCCACTTTCAGATGCAACATGAATTTCAAGAGTTCGTCAATCCGTTCTCGAGATATGGGAGATTGAAGTTAAGGAATGGTTGAGAAACCATCAAAATTTTCGCTGGTCTGCTACTCGAAACCAATAACTGCTGTGGCCTAGGGCAAAAATACACATACTGTTGTAATCGGGCGAGTTTCTACTGTCAGATGCAACCGGAATTTCTCGAGTTCGTCAATCCGTTCGCGAGATATGGGAGTTTGAAGTTAAGGAATGGTTGAGAAACCATCAAAATTTTGGCAAGTCTGATACTCGAAACCAATAACTACTATGTTCTAGGGCAAAAATACACACACCATTGTAATCGATCGAGTTTCTGCTTTCAGATGCAACAGGAATTTCTCGAGTTCGTCAATCCGTTCGCAAGATATGGGAGTTTGAAGATAAGGAATGGTTGAGAAAAGATAAAAATTTTCGCTGGTCTGATACTCGAAACCAATAACTACAATTGCCTAGGGCAAAAATACACATACCGTTGTAATTGGGCAAGTTTCTGCTTTCAATGCAACTGGAATTTCTCTAGTTCGTCAAGCCGTTCGCGAAATATGGGAGTTTGAAGTTACGGAATGGTTGAGGAACCATCAAAATTTTCGCTGGTCTGATACTCGAAACCAATAACTGGAATGGCCTAGGGGAAAAGTACACACCCCATTGTAATCGGGCGAGTTTCTACTTTCAGATGCAACAGGAATTTCTCGAGTTCGTCAATCCGTTCGCGAGATATGGGTGTTTGAAGTTAAGGAATGGTTGAGAAACCATCAAAATTTTTGCAAGTCTGATACTCGAAACCAATAACTACTATGTTCTAGGGCAAAAATACACACACCATTGTAATCGATCGAGTTTCTGCTTTCAGATGCAACAGGAATTTCTCGAGTTCGTCAATCCGTTCGCAAGATATGGGAGTTTGAAGATAAGGAATGGTTCAGAAAAGATAAAAATTTTCGCTGGTCTGATACTCGAAACCAATAACTACAATTGCCTAGGGCAAAAATACACATACCGTTGTAATTGGGCAAGTTTCTGCTTTCAATGCAACTGGAATTTCTCTAGTTCGTCAAGCCGTTCGCGAAATATGGGAGTTTGAAGTTACGGAATGGTTGAGGAACCATCAAAATTTTCGCTGGTCTGATACTCGAAACCAATAACTGGAATGGCCTAGGGGAAAAGTACACACCCCATTGTAATCGGGCGAGTTTCTACTTTCAGATGCAACAGGAATTTCTCGAGTTCGTCAATCCGTTCGCGAGATATGGGAGTTTGAAGTTAAGGAATGGTTGAGAAACCATGAAAATTTTCGCAAGTCTGATACTCGAAACCAATAACTACAGTTGCCTAGGGCAAAAATACACACACCATTGTAATCGGGCGAGTTTCTACTTTCAGATGCAACAGGAATTTCCCGAGTTCGTCAATCCGTTCGCGAGATATGGGAGGTTGAAGCTAAGGAATGGTTGAGAAACCATCAAAATTTTCGCAAGTCTGATACTCGAAACCGATAAGTACTAATGCAGAGGGGAAAAATAAACATACCGTTGTAATCGGGTGAGTTTCCACTTTCAGATGCAACATGAATTTCAAGAGTTCGTCAATCCGTTCTCGAGATATGGGAGATTGAAGTTAAGGAATGGTTGAGAAACCATCAAAATTTTCGCTGGTCTGCTACTCGAAACCAATAACTGCTGTGGCCTAGGGCAAAAATACACATACCATTGTAATCGGGCGAGTTTCTGCTTTCAGATGCAACAGGAATTTCTCGAGTTCGTCAATCCGTTCGCGAGATATGGGAGTGTGAGGTTAGGGAATTGTTGAGAAACCATCAAAATTTTCGTAAATCTGATACTCGAAACCAATAACTACTATGTTCTAGGGCAAAAATACACACACCATTGTAATCGATCGAGTTTCTGCTTTCAGATGCAACAGAAATTTCTCGAGTTCGTCAATCCGTTCGCGAGATATGGGAGTTTGAAGTTAAGGAATGGTTCAGAAACCGTCAAAATTTTCGCAAGTCTGATACTCGAAACCAATAACTACAATTGCCTAGGGCAAAAATACACATTCCGTTGTAATCGGGCGAGTCTCTGCTTTCAGATGTAACAGGAATTTCTCGAGTTCGTCAATCCGTTCGCGAGATATGGGAGTTTGAAGTTAAGGAATGGTTGGGAAACCATCAAAATTTTCGCTGGTCTGATACTCGAAACCAATAACTACAATTGCCTAGGGCAAAATACACATACTGTTGTAATCGGGCGAGTTTCTACTGTCACATGCAACAGGAATTTCTCGAGTTCGTCAATCCGTTCGCGAGATATGGGAGTTTGAAGTTAAGGAATGGTTGAGAAACCATCAAAATTTTGGCAAGTCTGATACTCGAAACCAATAACTACTATGTTCTAGGGCAAAAATACACACACCATTGTAATCGATCGAGTTTCTGCTTTCAGATGCAACAGGAATTTCTCGAGTTCGTCAATCCGTTCGGGAGATATGGGAGTTTGAGGTTAGGGAATTGTTGAGAAACCATCAAAATTTTCGTAAATCTGATACTCGAAACCAATAACTGCTGTGGCCTAGGGCAAAAATACACACACCATTGTAATCGATCGAGTTTCTGCTTTCAGATGCAACAGAAATTTCTCGAGTTCGTCAATCCGTTCGCGAGATATGGGAGTTTGAAGTTAAGGAATGGTTCAGAAACCGTCAAAATTTTCGCAAGTCTGATACTCGAAACCAATAACTACAATTGCCTAGGGCAAAAATACACATTCCGTTGTAATCGGGCGAGTCTCTGCTTTCAGATGTAACAGGAATTTCTCGAGTTCGTCAATCCGTTCGCGAGATATGGGAGTTTGAAGTTAAGGAATGGTTGGGAAACCATCAAAATTTTCGCTGGTCTGATACTCGAAACCAATAACTACAATTGCCTAGGGCAAAATACACACACCATTGTAATCGATCGAGTTTCTGCTTTCAGATGCAACAGGAATTTCTCGAGTTCGTCAATCCGTTCGCGAGATATGGGAGTGTGAGGTTAGGGAATTGTTGAGAAACCATCAAAATTTTCGTAAATCTGATACTCGAAACCAATAACTACTATGTTCTAGGGCAAAAATACACACACCATTGTAATCGATCGAGTTTCTGCTTTCAGATGCAACAGAAATTTCTCGAGTTCGTCAATCCGTTCGCGAGATATGGGAGTTTGAAGTTAAGGAATGGTTCAGAAACCGTCAAAATTTTCGCAAGTCTGATACTCGAAACCAATAACTACAATTGCCTAGGGCAAAAATACACATTCCGTTGTAATCGGGCGAGTCTCTGCTTTCAGATGTAACAGGAATTTCTCGAGTTCGTCAATCCGTTCGCGAGATATGGGAGTTTGAAGTTAAGGAATGGTTGGGAAACCATCAAAATTTTCGCTGGTCTGATACTCGAAACCAATAACTACAATTGCCTAGGGCAAAATACACATACTGTTGTAATCGGGCGAGTTTCTACTGTCACATGCAACAGGAATTTCTCGAGTTCGTCAATCCGTTCGCGAGATATGGGAGTTTGAAGTTAAGGAATGGTTGAGAAACCATGAAAATTTTCGCAAGTCTGATACTCGAAACCAATAACTACAGTTGCCTAGGGCAAAAATACACACACCATTGTAATCGGGCGAGTTTCTACTTTCAGATGCAACAGGAATTTCCCGAGTTCGTCAATCCGTTCGCGAGATATGGGAGGTTGAAGCTAAGGAATGGTTGAGAAACCATCAAAATTTTCGCAAGTCTGATACTCGAAACCGATAAGTACTAATGCCGAGGGGAAAAATAAACATACCGTTGTAATCGGGTGAGTTTCCACTTTCAGATGCAACATGAATTTCAAGAGTTCGTCAATCCGTTCTCGAGATATGGGAGATTGAAGTTAAGGAATGGTTGAGAAACCATCAAAATTTTCGCTGGTCTGCTACTCGAAACCAATAACTGCTGTGGCCTAGGGCAAAAATACACATACCATTGTAATCGGGCGAGTTTCTGCTTTCAGATGCAACAGGAATTTTTCGAGTTCGTCAATCCGTTCGCGAGATATGGGAGTTTGAGGTTAGGGAATTGTTGGGAAACCATCAACATTTTCGTAAATGTGATACTCGAAACCAATAACTACTATGTTCCAGGGCAAAAATACACACACCATTGTAATCGATCGAGTTTCTGCTTTCAGATGCAACAGAAATTTCTCGAGTTCGTCAATCCGTTCGCGAGATATGGGAGTTTGAAGTTAAGGAATGGTTCAGAAACCGTCAAAATTTTCGCAAGTCTGATACTCGAAACCAATAACTACAATTGCTTAGGGCAAAAATACACATTCCGTTGTAATCGGGCGAGTCTCTGCTTTCAGATGCAACAGGAATTTCTCGAGATCGTCGATCCGTTCGCGAGTTATGGGAGTTTGAAGTTACGGAATGGTTGAGAAACCATCAAAATTTTCGCAAGTCTGATACTCGAAACCGATAAGTACTAATGCCGAGGGGAAAAATAAACATACCGTTGTAATCGGGTGAGTTTCCACTTTCAGATGCAACATGAATTTCAAGAGTTCGTCAATCCGTTCTCGAGATATGGGAGATTGAAGTTAAGGAATGGTTGAGAAACCATCAAAATTTTCGCTGGTCTGCTACTCGAAACCAATAACTGCTGTGGCCTAGGGCAAAAATACACATACTGTTGTAATCGGGCGAGTTTCTACTGTCAGATGCAACCGGAATTTCTCGAGTTCGTCAATCCGTTCGCGAGATATGGGAGTTTGAAGTTAAGGAATGGTTGAGAAACCATCAAAATTTTGGCAAGTCTGATACTCGAAACCAATAACTACTATGTTCTAGGGCAAAAATACACACACCATTGTAATCGATCGAGTTTCTGCTTTCAGATGCAACAGGAATTTCTCGAGTTCGTCAATCCGTTCGCAAGATATGGGAGTTTGAAGATAAGGAATGGTTGAGAAAAGATAAAAATTTTCGCTGGTCTGATACTCGAAACCAATAACTACAATTGCCTAGGGCAAAAATACACATACCGTTGTAATTGGGCAAGTTTCTGCTTTCAATGCAACTGGAATTTCTCTAGTTCGTCAAGCCGTTCGCGAAATATGGGAGTTTGAAGTTACGGAATGGTTGAGGAACCATCAAAATTTTCGCTGGTCTGATACTCGAAACCAATAACTGGAATGGCCTAGGGGAAAAGTACACACCCCATTGTAATCGGGCGAGTTTCTACTTTCAGATGCAACAGGAATTTCTCGAGTTCGTCAATCCGTTCGCGAGATATGGGTGTTTGAAGTTAAGGAATGGTTGAGAAACCATCAAAATTTTTGCAAGTCTGATACTCGAAACCAATAACTACTATGTTCTAGGGCAAAAATACACACACCATTGTAATCGATCGAGTTTCTGCTTTCAGATGCAACAGGAATTTCTCGAGTTCGTCAATCCGTTCGCAAGATATGGGAGTTTGAAGATAAGGAATGGTTCAGAAAAGATAAAAATTTTCGCTGGTCTGATACTCGAAACCAATAACTACAATTGCCTAGGGCAAAAATACACATACCGTTGTAATTGGGCAAGTTTCTGCTTTCAATGCAACTGGAATTTCTCTAGTTCGTCAAGCCGTTCGCGAAATATGGGAGTTTGAAGTTACGGAATGGTTGAGGAACCATCAAAATTTTCGCTGGTCTGATACTCGAAACCAATAACTGGAATGGCCTAGGGGAAAAGTACACACCCCATTGTAATCGGGCGAGTTTCTACTTTCAGATGCAACAGGAATTTCTCGAGTTCGTCAATCCGTTCGCGAGATATGGGAGTTTGAAGTTAAGGAATGGTTGAGAAACCATGAAAATTTTCGCAAGTCTGATACTCGAAACCAATAACTACAGTTGCCTAGGGCAAAAATACACACACCATTGTAATCGGGCGAGTTTCTACTTTCAGATGCAACAGGAATTTCCCGAGTTCGTCAATCCGTTCGCGAGATATGGGAGGTTGAAGCTAAGGAATGGTTGAGAAACCATCAAAATTTTCGCAAGTCTGATACTCGAAACCGATAAGTACTAATGCCGAGGGGAAAAATAAACATACCGTTGTAATCGGGTGAGTTTCCACTTTCAGATGCAACATGAATTTCAAGAGTTCGTCAATCCGTTCTCGAGATATGGGAGATTGAAGTTAAGGAATGGTTGAGAAACCATCAAAATTTTCGCTGGTCTGCTACTCGAAACCAATAACTGCTGTGGCCTAGGGCAAAAATACACATACCATTGTAATCGGGCGAGTTTCTGCTTTCAGATGCAACAGGAATTTCTCGAGTTCGTCAATCCGTTCGCGAGATATGGGAGTGTGAGGTTAGGGAATTGTTGAGAAACCATCAAAATTTTCGTAAATCTGATACTCGAAACCAATAACTACTATGTTCTAGGGCAAAAATACACACACCATTGTAATCGATCGAGTTTCTGCTTTCAGATGCAACAGAAATTTCTCGAGTTCGTCAATCCGTTCGCGAGATATGGGAGTTTGAAGTTAAGGAATGGTTCAGAAACCGTCAAAATTTTCGCAAGTCTGATACTCGAAACCAATAACTACAATTGCCTAGGGCAAAAATACACATTCCGTTGTAATCGGGCGAGTCTCTGCTTTCAGATGTAACAGGAATTTCTCGAGTTCGTCAATCCGTTCGCGAGATATGGGAGTTTGAAGTTAAGGAATGGTTGGGAAACCATCAAAATTTTCGCTGGTCTGATACTCGAAACCAATAACTACAATTGCCTAGGGCAAAATACACATACTGTTGTAATCGGGCGAGTTTCTACTGTCACATGCAACAGGAATTTCTCGAGTTCGTCAATCCGTTCGCGAGATATGGGAGTTTGAAGTTAAGGAATGGTTGAGAAACCATCAAAATTTTGGCAAGTCTGATACTCGAAACCAATAACTACTATGTTCTAGGGCAAAAATACACACACCATTGTAATCGATCGAGTTTCTGCTTTCAGATGCAACAGGAATTTCTCGAGTTCGTCAATCCGTTCGGGAGATATGGGAGTTTGAGGTTAGGGAATTGTTGAGAAACCATCAAAATTTTCGTAAATCTGATACTCGAAACCAATAACTGCTGTGGCCTAGGGCAAAAATACACACACCATTGTAATCGATCGAGTTTCTGCTTTCAGATGCAACAGGAATTTCTCGAGTTCGTCAATCCGTTCGCGAGATATGGGAGTTTGAAGATAAGGAATGGTTGAGAAAAGATAAAAATTTTCGCTGGTCTGATACTCGAAACCAATAACTACAATTGCCTAGGGCAAAAATACACATACCGTTGTAATTGGGCAAGTTTCTGCTTTCAGATGCAACTGGAATTTCTCTAGTTCGTCAGGCCGTTCGCGAAATATAGGAGTTTGAAGTTACGGAATGGTTGAGGAACCATCAAAATTTTCGCTGGTCTGATACTCGAAACCAATAACTGGAATGGCCTAGGGGAAAAGTACACACCCCATTGTAATCGGGCGAGTTTCTACTTTCAGATGCAACAGGAATTTCTCGAGTTCGTCAATCCGTTCGCGAGATATGGGAGTTTGAAGTTAAGGAATGGTTGAGAAACCATGAAAATTTTCGCAAGTCTGATACTCGAAACCAATAACTACAATTGCCTCGGGCAAAAATACACACACCATTGTAATCGGGCGAGTTTCTACTTTCAGATGCAACAGGAATTTCCCGAGTTCGTCAATCCGTTCGCGAGATATGGGAGTTTGAAGTTAAGGAATGGTTGAGAAAGCATCAAAATTTTCGCAAGTCTGATAATCGAAACCGATAAGTACTAATGCCGAGGGGAAAAATAAACATACCGTTGTAATCGGGCGAGTTTCTACTTTCAGATGCAACAGGAATTTCTCGAGTTCGTCAATCCGTTCGCGAGATATGGGAGTTTGAAGTTAAGGAATGGTTGAGAAACCATGAAAATTTTCGCAAGCTGATACTCGAAACCAATAACTACAATTGCCTCGGGCAAAAATACACACACCATTGTAATCGATCGAGTTTCTGCTTTCAGATGCAACAGAAATTTCTCGAGTTCGTCAATCCGTTCGCGAGATATGGGAGTTTGAAGTTAAGGAATGGTTCAGAAACCGTCAAAATTTTCGCAAGTCTGATACTCGAAACCAATAACTACAATTGCTTAGGGCAAAAATACACATTCCGTTGTAATCGGGCGAGTCTCTGCTTTCAGATGCAACAGGAATTTCTCGAGATCGTCAATCCGTTCGCGAGTTATGGGAGTTTGAAGTTACGGAATGGTTGAGAAACAATCAAAATTTTAGTAAGTCTGATACTCGAAACCAATAACTACTTTGTCCTAGGGCAAAAATACACATACTGTTGTAATCGGGCGAGTTTCTACTGTCAGATGCAACCGGAATTTCTCGAGTTCGTCAATCCGTTCGCGAGATATGGGAGTTTGAAGTTAAGGAATGGTTGAGAAACCATCAAAATTTTGGCAAGTCTGATACTCGATACCAATAACTACTATGTTCTAGGGCAAAAATACACACACCATTGTAATCGATCGAGTTTCTGCTTTCAGATGCAACAGGAATTTCTCGAGTTCGTCAATCCGTTCGCAAGATATGGGAGTTTGAAGATAAGGAATGGTTGAGAAAAGATAAAAATTTTCGCTGGTCTGATACTCGAAACCAATAACTACAATTGCCTAGGGCAAAAATACACATACCGTTGTAATTGGGCAAGTTTCTGCTTTCAGATGCAACTGGAATTTCTCTAGTTCGTCAAGCCGTTCGCGAAATATGGGAGTTTGAAGTTACGGAATGGTTGAGGAACCATCAAAATTTTCGCTGGTCTGATACTCGAAATCAATAACTGGAATGGCCTAGGGGAAAAGTACACACCCCATTGTAATCGGGCGAGTTTCTACTTTCAGATGCAACGGGAATTTCTCGAGTTCGTCAATCCGTTCGCGAGATATGGGAGTTTGAAGTTAAGGAATGGTTGAGAAACCATGAAAATTTTCGCAAGTCTGATACTCGAAACCAATAACTACAATTGCCTAGGGCAAAAATACACACACCACTGTAATCGGGCGAGTTTCTACTTTCAGATGCAACAGGAATTTCCCGAGTTCGTCAAACCGTTCGCGAGATATGGGAGTTTGAAGCTAAGGAATGGTTGAGAAACCATCAAAATTTTCGCAAGTCTGATACTCGAAACCGATAAGTACTAATGCCGAGGGGAAAAATAAACATACCGTTGTAATCGGGTGAGTTTCCACTTTCAGATGCAACATGAATTTCAAGAGTTCGTCAATCCGTTCTCGAGATATGGGAGATTGAAGTTAAGGAATGGTTGAGAAACCATCAAAATTTTCGCTGGTCTGCTACTCGAAACCAATAACTGCTGTGGCCTAGGGCAAAAATACACATACCATTGTAATCGGGCGAGTTTCTGCTTTCAGATGCAACAGGAATTTCTCGAGTTCGTCAATCCGTTCGCGAGATATGGGAGTTTGAGGTTAGGGAATTGTTGAGAAACCATCAAAATTTTCGTAAATCTGATACTCGAAACCAATAACTACTATGTTCTAGGGCAAAAATACACACACCATTGTAATCGATCGAGTTTCTGCTTTCAGATGCAACAGAAATTTCTCGAGTTCGTCAATCCGTTCGCGAGATATGGGAGTTTGAAGTTAAGGAATGGTTGAGAAACCATCAAAATTTTGGCAAGTCTGATACTCGAAACCAATAACTACTATGGTCTAGGGCAAAAATACACACACCATTGTAATCGATCGAGTTTCTGCTTTCAGATGCAACAGAAATTTCTCGAGTTCGTCAATCCGTTCGCGAGATATGGGAGTTTGAAGATAAGGAATGGTTGAGAAAAGATAAAAATTTTCGCTGGTCTGATACTCGAAACCAATAACTACAATTGCCTAGGGCAAAAATACACATACCGTTGTAATTGGGCAAGTTTCTGCTTTCAGATGCAACTGGAATTTCTCTAGTTCGTCAAGCCGTTCGCGAAATATGGGAGTTTGAAGTTAAGGAATGGTTCAGAAACCGTCAAAATTTTCGCAAGTCTGATACTCGAAACCAATAACTACAATTGCCTAGGGCAAAAATACACATTCCGTTGTAATCGGGCGAGTCTCTGCTTTCAGATGCAACAGGAATTTCTCGAGATCGTCAATCCGTTCGCGAGATATGGGAGTTTGAAGTTACGGAATGGTTGAGAAACAATCAAAATTTTAGTAAGTCTGATACTCGAAACCAATAACTGGAATGGCCTAGGGGAAAAGTACACACCCCATTGTAATCGGGCGAGTTTCTACTTTCAGATGCAACAGGAATTTCTCGAGTTCGTCAATCCGTTCGCGAGATATGGGAGTTTGAAGTTAAGGAATGGTTGAGAAACCATCAAAATTTTCGCAAGTCTGATACTCGAAACCGATAAGTACTAATGCCGAGGGGAAAAATAAACATACCGTTGTAATCGGGTGAGTTTCCACTTTCAGATGCAACATGAATTTCAAGAGTTCGTCAATCCTTTCTCGAGATATGGGAGATTGAAGTTAAGGAATGGTTGAGAAACCATCAAAATTTTCGCTGGTCTGCTACTCGAAACCAATAACTGCTGTGGCCTAGGGCAAAAATACACATACCATTGTAATCGGGCGAGTTTCTGCTTTCAGATGCAACAGGAATTTCTCGAGTTCGTCAAGCCGTTCGCGAGATATGGGAGTTTGAGGTTAGGGAATTGTTGAGAAACCATCAAAATTTTCGTAAATCTGATACTCGAAACCAATAACTACTATGTTCTAGGGCAAAAATACACACACCATTGTAATCGATCGAGTTTCTGCTTTCAGATGCAACAGAAATTTCTCGAGTTCGTCAATCCGTTCGCGAGATATGGGAGTTTGAAGTTAAGGAATGGTTGAGAAACCATCAAAATTTTGGCAAGTCTGATACTCGAAACCAATAACTACTATGGTCTAGGGCAAAAATACACACACCATTGTAATCGATCGAGTTTCTGCTTTCAGATGCAACAGGAATTTCTCGAGTTCGTCAATCCGTTCGCGAGATATGGGAGTTTGAAGATAAGGAATGGTTGAGAAACCATCAAAATTTTCGCTGGTCTGCTACTCGAAACCAATAACTGCTGTGGCCTAGGGCAAAAATACACATACCATTGTAATCGGGCGAGTTTCTACTTTCAGATGCAACAGGAATTTCTCGAGATCGTCAATCCGTTCGCGAGATATGGGAGTTTGAAGTTAAGGAATGGTTGAGAAATCATCAAAATTTTCGCAAGTCTGATACCCGAAATCAATGACTACTATTGCCTAGGGCAAAAATACGCATACCGTTGTAATCGGGCGAGCATCTACTTTCAGATGCAGCAGGAATTTCTCGAGTTCATCAATCCGTTCGCGAGATATGGTAGTTTGAAGTTACGGAGTGGTTGAGAAACAATCAAAATATTAGTAAGTCTGATACTCGAAACCAATAACTACTTTGTCCTAGGGCAAAAATACACACACCATTGTAATCGGGCGAGTTTCTACTTTCAGATGCAAAAGGAATTTCTCGAGTTCGTCAATCCGTTCGCGAGATATGGGGGTTTGAAGTTAAGGAATGGTTGAGAAACCATCAAAATATTCGCAAGTCTGATACTCGAAACCAATAACTGCTATGGCCTAGGGCAAAAATACACATACCATTGTAATCGGGCGAGATTATGCTTTCAGATGCAGCAGGAATTTCTCGAGTTTGTCAATCCGTTCGCGAGATATGGGAGTTTGAAATTAAGGAAGGGTTGAGAAACTATCCAAATTTTCGCTGGTCTGATACTCGAAACCAATAACTGGAATGGCCTAGGGGAAAAGTACACATACCACTGTAATAGGGCGAGTTTCTGCTCTCAGATGCCACTGGAATTTCTCTAGTTCGTCAATCCGTTCGCGAAATATGGGAGTTTGAAGTTACGGAATGGTTGAGAAACCATCAAAATTTTGGTAAGTCTGATACTCAAAACCAATAACTACTAAGTCCGAGGGCAAAAATACACACACCATTGTAATCGGGCGAGTTTCTACTTTCAGATGCAAAAAGAATTTCTCGAATTCGTCAATCCGTTCGCGAGATATGGGAGTTTGAAGTTAAGGAATGGTTGAGAAGCCATCAAAATTTTCGCAAGTCTGATACTCGAAACCAATAACTACTGTTGCCTAGGGCAAAAATACACATACCGTTGTAATCGGGAGGGCTTCTACTTTCAGATGCAACAGGAATTTCTCGAGTTCGTCAATCCGTTCGCGAGATATGGGAGTTTGAAGTTAAGGAATGGTTGAGAAACCATCAAAATTTTCGCTGGTCTGATACTCGAAACCAATAACTGGAATGGCCTAGGGGAAAAGTACACATACCACTGTAATAGGGCGAGTTTCTGCTCTCAGATGCCACTGGAATTTCTCTAGTTCGTCAATCCGTTCGCGAGATATGGGAGTTTGAAGTTAAGGAATGGTTGAGAAATGATCAAAATTTTCGCAAGTCTGATACCCGAAACCAATAACTACTATTGCCTAGGGCAAAAATACACATACCGTTGTAATCGGGCGAGCATCTACTTTCAGATGCAGCAGGAATTTCTCGAGTTCATCAATCCGTTCGCGAGATATGGGGGTTTGAAGTTAAGGAATGGTTGAGAAACCATCAAAATTTTCGCAAGTCTGATACTCGAAACCAATAACTGCTATGGCCTAGGGCAAAAATACACATACCATTGTAATCGGGCGAGATTATGCTTTCAGATGCAGCAGGAATTTCTCGAGTTTGTCAATCCGTTCACGAGATATGGGAGTTTGAAATTAAGGAATGGTTGAGAAACTATCACAATTTTCGCTGGTCTGATAGTCGAAACCAATAACTGGAATGGCCTAGGGGAAGAGTACACATACCACTGTAATAGGGCGAGTTTCTGCTCTCAGATGCCACTGGAATTTCTCTAGTCCGTCAATCCGTTCGCGAAATATGGGAGTTTGAAGTTACGGAATGGTTGAGAAACCATCAAAATTTTGGTAAGTCTGATACTCAAAACCAATAACTACTAAGTCCTAGGGCAAAAATACACATACCGTTGTAATCGGGCGGGCTTCTACTTTCAGATGCAGCAGGAATTTCTCGAGTTCGTCAATCCGTTCGCGAGATTTGGGGGTTTGAAGTTAAGGAGTGGTTGAGAAACTATCAACATTTTCGCTGTTCTGATACTCGAAACCAATAACTGGAATGGCCTACGGGAAAAGTACACATACCACTGTAATCGGGCGAGTTTCTGCTTTCAGATGCAACTGGAATTTCTCTAGTTCGTCAATCCGTTCGCGAGATATGGGAGTTTGAAGTTAAGGAATGGTTGAGAAATCATCAAAATTTTCGCAAGTCTGATACCCGAAACCAATAACTACTATTGCCTAGGGCAAAAATACACATACCATTGTAATCGGGCGAGTTTCTACTTTCAGATGCAACTGGAATTTCTCGAGTTGGTAATCCGTTCGCGAGATATGGGAGTTTGGAGTTAAGGAATGGTTGAGAAATCATCAAAATTTTTGCAAGTCTGATACTCGAAACCAATAACTACTATTGCCTGGGGCAAAAATACACATACCGTTGTAATCGGGCGATCTTCTACCATCAGATGCAACAGGAATTTCTCGAGTTCGTCAATCCGTTCGCGAGATATTGGAGTTTGAAGTTAAGGAATGGCTGAGGAACCATCAAAATTTTCGCAAGTCTCATACTCGAAACCCATAACTGGAATGGCCTAGGGGAAAAGTACACATACCATTGTAATCGGGCGAGATTATGCTTTCAGATGCAGCAGGAATTTCTCGAGTTTGTCAATCCGTTCACGAGATATGGGAGTTTGAAATTAAGGAATGGTTGAGAAACTATCAAAATTTTCGCTGGTCTGATACTCGAAACCAATAACTGGAATGGACTAGGGGAAAAGTACACATACCACTGTAATAGGGCGAGTTTCTGCTCTCAGATGCCACTGGAATTTCTCTAGTTCGTCAATCCGTTCGCGAAATATGGGAGTTTGAAGTTACGGAATGGTTGAGAAACCATCAAAATTTTGGTAAGTCTGATACTCAAAACCAATAACTACTAAGTCCTAGGGCAAAAATACACATACCGTTGTAATCGGGCGGGCTTCTACTTTCAGATGCAGCAGGAATTTCTCGAGTTCGTCAAACCGTTCGAGAGATTTGGGGGTTTGAAGTTAAGGAGTGGTTGAGAAACTATCAACATTTTCGCTGGTCTGATACTCGAAACCAATAACTGGAATGTCCTACGGGAAAAGTACACATACCGCTGTAATCGGGCGAGTTTCTGCTTTCAGATGCAACTGGAATTTCTCTAGTTCGTCAATCCGTTCGCGAGATATGGGAGTTTGAAGTTAAGGAATGGTTGAGAAATCATCAAAATTTTCGCAAGTCTGATACCCGAAACCAATAACTACTATTGCCTAGGGCAAAAATACACATACCATTGTAATCGGGCGAGTTTCTACTTTCAGATGCAACTGGAATTTCTCGAGTTGGTATTCCGTTCGCGAGATATGGGAGTTTGGAGTTAAGGAATGGTTGAGAAATCATCAAAATTTTTGCAAGTCTGATACTCGAAACCAATAACTACTATTGCCTGGGGCAAAAATACACATACCGTTGTAATCGGGCGATCTTCTACCATCAGATGCAACAGGAATTTCTCGAGTTCGTCAATCCGTTCGCGAGATATGGGAGTTTGAAGTTAAGGAATGGTTGAGGAACCATCAAAATTTTCGCAAGTCTCATACTCGAAACCCATAACTGGAATGGCCTAGGGGAAAAGTACACACACCATTGTAATCGGGCGAGTTTCTACTTTCAGATGCAACAGGAATTTCCCGAGTTCGTCAATCCGTTCGCGAGATATGGGAGTTTGAAGTTACGGAATGGTTGAGAAACCATCAAAATTTTGGTAAGTCTGATACTCAAAACCAATAACTACTAAGTCCTAGGGCAAAAATACACATACCGTTGTAATCGGGCGGGCTTCTACTTTCAGATGCAGCAGGAATTTCTCGAGTTCGTCAAACCGTTCGAGAGATTTGGGGGTTTGAAGTTAAGGAGTGGTTGAGAAACTATCAACATTTTCGCTGGTCTGATACTCGAAACCAATAACTGGAATGTCCTACGGGAAAAGTACACATACCGCTGTAATCGGGCGAGTTTCTGCTTTCAGATGCAACTGGAATTTCTCTAGTTCGTCAATCCGTTCGCGAGATATGGGAGTTTGAAGTTAAGGAATGGTTGAGAAATCATCAAAATTTTCGCAAGTCTGATACCCGAAACCAATAACTACTATTGCCTAGGGCAAAAATACACATACCATTGTAATCGGGCGAGTTTCTACTTTCAGATGCAACTGGAATTTCTCGAGTTGGTATTCCGTTCGCGAGATATGGGAGTTTGGAGTTAAGGAATGGTTGAGAAATCATCAAAATTTTTGCAAGTCTGATACTCGAAACCAATAACTACTATTGCCTGGGGCAAAAATACACATACCGTTGTAATCGGGCGATCTTCTACCATCAGATGCAACAGGAATTTCTCGAGTTCGTCAATCCGTTCGCGAGATATGGGAGTTTGAAGTTAAGGAATGGTTGAGGAACCATCAAAATTTTCGCAAGTCTCATACTCGAAACCCATAACTGGAATGGCCTAGGGGAAAAGTACACACACCATTGTAATCGGGCGAGTTTCTACTTTCAGATGCAACAGGAATTTCCCGAGTTCGTCAATCCGTTCGCGAGATATGGGAGTTTGAAGTTAAGGAATGGTTGAGGAACCATCAAAATTTTCGCAAGTCTGATACTCGAAACCGATAAGTACTAATGCCGAGGGGAAAAATAAACATACCGTTGTAATCGGGTGAGTTTCCACTTTCAGATGCAACATGAATTTCAAGAGTTCGTCAATCCGTTCTCGAGATATGGGAGATTGAAGTTAAGGAATGGTTGAGAAACCATCAAAATTTTCGCTGGTCTGCAACTCGAAACCAATAACTGCTGTGGCCTAGGGCAAAAATACACATACCATTGTAATCGGGCGAGTTTCTGCTTTCAGATGCAACAGGAATTTCTCGAGTTCGTCAATCCGTTCGCGAGATTTGGGGGTTTGAAGTTAAGGAGTGGTTGAGAAACTATCAACATTTTCGCTGTTCTGATACTCGAAACCAATAACTGGAATGGCCTACGGGAAAAGTACACATACCACTGTAATCGGGCGAGTTTCTGCTTTCAGATGCAACTGGAATTTCTCTAGTTCGTCAATCCGTTCGCGAGATATGGGAGTTTGAAGTTAAGGAATGGTTGAGAAATCATCAAAATTTTCGCAAGTCTGATACCCGAAACCAATAACTACTATTGCCTAGGGCAAAAATACACATACCATTGTAATCGGGCGAGTTTCTACTTTCAGATGCAACTGGAATTTCTCGAGTTGGTAATCCGTTCGCGAGATATGGGAGTTTGGAGTTAAGGAATGGTTGAGAAATCATCAAAATTTTTGCAAGTCTGATACTCGAAACCAATAACTACTATTGCCTGGGGCAAAAATACACATACCGTTGTAATCGGGCGATCTTCTACCATCAGATGCAACAGGAATTTCTCGAGTTCGTCAATCCGTTCGCGAGATATTGGAGTTTGAAGTTAAGGAATGGCTGAGGAACCATCAAAATTTTCGCAAGTCTCATACTCGAAACCCATAACTGGAATGGCCTAGGGGAAAAGTACACATACCATTGTAATCGGGCGAGATTATGCTTTCAGATGCAGCAGGAATTTCTCGAGTTTGTCAATCCGTTCACGAGATATGGGAGTTTGAAATTAAGGAATGGTTGAGAAACTATCAAAATTTTCGCTGGTCTGATACTCGAAACCAATAACTGGAATGGACTAGGGGAAAAGTACACATACCACTGTAATAGGGCGAGTTTCTGCTCTCAGATGCCACTGGAATTTCTCTAGTTCGTCAATCCGTTCGCGAAATATGGGAGTTTGAAGTTACGGAATGGTTGAGAAACCATCAAAATTTTGGTAAGTCTGATACTCAAAACCAATAACTACTAAGTCCTAGGGCAAAAATACACATACCGTTGTAATCGGGCGGGCTTCTACTTTCAGATGCAGCAGGAATTTCTCGAGTTCGTCAAACCGTTCGAGAGATTTGGGGGTTTGAAGTTAAGGAGTGGTTGAGAAACTATCAACATTTTCGCTGGTCTGATACTCGAAACCAATAACTGGAATGTCCTACGGGAAAAGTACACATACCGCTGTAATCGGGCGAGTTTCTGCTTTCAGATGCAACTGGAATTTCTCTAGTTCGTCAATCCGTTCGCGAGATATGGGAGTTTGAAGTTAAGGAATGGTTGAGAAATCATCAAAATTTTCGCAAGTCTGATACCCGAAACCAATAACTACTATTGCCTAGGGCAAAAATACACATACCATTGTAATCGGGCGAGTTTCTACTTTCAGATGCAACTGGAATTTCTCGAGTTGGTATTCCGTTCGCGAGATATGGGAGTTTGGAGTTAAGGAATGGTTGAGAAATCATCAAAATTTTTGCAAGTCTGATACTCGAAACCAATAACTACTATTGCCTGGGGCAAAAATACACATACCGTTGTAATCGGGCGATCTTCTACCATCAGATGCAACAGGAATTTCTCGAGTTCGTCAATCCGTTCGCGAGATATGGGAGTTTGAAGTTAAGGAATGGTTGAGGAACCATCAAAATTTTCGCAAGTCTCATACTCGAAACCCATAACTGGAATGGCCTAGGGGAAAAGTACACACACCATTGTAATCGGGCGAGTTTCTACTTTCAGATGCAACAGGAATTTCCCGAGTTCGTCAATCCGTTCGCGAGATATGGGAGTTTGAAGTTACGGAATGGTTGAGAAACCATCAAAATTTTGGTAAGTCTGATACTCAAAACCAATAACTACTAAGTCCTAGGGCAAAAATACACATACCGTTGTAATCGGGCGGGCTTCTACTTTCAGATGCAGCAGGAATTTCTCGAGTTCGTCAAACCGTTCGAGAGATTTGGGGGTTTGAAGTTAAGGAGTGGTTGAGAAACTATCAACATTTTCGCTGGTCTGATACTCGAAACCAATAACTGGAATGTCCTACGGGAAAAGTACACATACCGCTGTAATCGGGCGAGTTTCTGCTTTCAGATGCAACTGGAATTTCTCTAGTTCGTCAATCCGTTCGCGAGATATGGGAGTTTGAAGTTAAGGAATGGTTGAGAAATCATCAAAATTTTCGCAAGTCTGATACCCGAAACCAATAACTACTATTGCCTAGGGCAAAAATACACATACCATTGTAATCGGGCGAGTTTCTGCTTTCAGATGCAACAGGAATTTCTCGAGTTCGTCAATCCGTTCGCGAGATTTGGGGGTTTGAAGTTAAGGAGTGGTTGAGAAACTATCAACATTTTCGCTGTTCTGATACTCGAAACCAATAACTGGAATGGCCTACGGGAAAAGTACACATACCACTGTAATCGGGCGAGTTTCTGCTTTCAGATGCAACTGGAATTTCTCTAGTTCGTCAATCCGTTCGCGAGATATGGGAGTTTGAAGTTAAGGAATGGTTGAGAAATCATCAAAATTTTTGCAAGTCTGATACTCGAAACCAATAACTACTATTGCCTGGGGCAAAAATACACATACCGTTGTAATCGGGCGATCTTCTACCATCAGATGCAACAGGAATTTCTCGAGTTCGTCAATCCGTTCGCGAGATATGGGAGTTTGAAGTTAAGGAATGGTTGAGGAACCATCAAAATTTTCGCAAGTCTCATACTCGAAACCCATAACTGGAATGGCCTAGGGGAAAAGTACACACACCATTGTAATCGGGCGAGTTTCTACTTTCAGATGCAACAGGAATTTCCCGAGTTCGTCAATCCGTTCGCGAGATATGGGAGTTTGAAGTTAAGGAATGGTTGAGGAACCATCAAAATTTTCGCAAGTCTGATACTCGAAACCGATAAGTACTAATGCCGAGGGGAAAAATAAACATACCGTTGTAATCGGGTGAGTTTCCACTTTCAGATGCAACATGAATTTCAAGAGTTCGTCAATCCGTTCTCGAGATATGGGAGATTGAAGTTAAGGAATGGTTGAGAAACCATCAAAATTTTCGCTGGTCTGCAACTCGAAACCAATAACTGCTGTGGCCTAGGGCAAAAATACACATACCATTGTAATCGGGCGAGTTTCTGCTTTCAGATGCAACAGGAATTTCTCGAGTTCGTCAATCCGTTCGCGAGATATGGGAGTTTGAGGTTAGGGAATTGTTGAGAAACCATCAACATTTTCGTAAATGTGATACTCGAAACCAATAACTACTATGTTCTAGGGCAAAAATACACACACCATTGTAATCGATCGAGTTTCTGCTTTCAGATGCAACAGAAATTTCTCGAGTTCGTCAATCCGTTCGCGAGATATGGGACTTTGAAGTTAAGGAATGGTTCAGAAACCGTCAAAATTTTCGCAAGTCTGATACTCGAAACCAATAACTACTAAGTCCGAGGGCAAAAATACACACATCATTGTAATCAGGCGAGTTTCTACTTTCAGATGCAAAAAGAATTTCTCGAATTCGTCAATCAGTTCGCGAGATATGGGAGTTTGAAGTTAAGGAATGGTTGAGAAGCCATCAAAATTTTCGCAAGTCTGCTACTCGAAACCAATAACTACTATTGCCTAGGGCAAAAATACACATACCGTTGTAATCGGGCGGGCTTCTACTTTCAGATGCAGCAGGAATTTCTCTAGTTCGTCAATCCGTTCGCGAGATATGGGGGTTTGAAGTTAAGGAATGGTTGAGAAGCCATCAAAATTTTCTGAAGTCTGATACTCGAAACCAATAACTACTATGGCCTAGGGCAAAAATACACATACCAATGTAATCGCGCGAGTTTCTGCTTTCAGATGCAACTGGAATTTCTCGAGTTCGTCAATCCGTTCGCGAAATATGGGAGTTTGAAGTTAAGGAGCGGTTGAGAAGCCATCAAAATTTTAGCAAGTCTGATACTCGAAAGCAATAACTACAATGGCTTAGGGGAAAAATACACATACCGCTGTAATCGGGCGAGTTTCTACTTTCAGATGCAAGAGGAATTTCTCGAGTTCGTCAATCCGTTCGCGAGATATGGGAGTTTGAAGTTAAGGAATGGTTGAGAAACCATCAAAATTTTCGCTGGTCTGATACTCGAAACCAATAACTGGAATGGCCTGGGGGAAAAGTACACACCCCATTGTAATCGGGCGAGTTTCTGCTTTCAGATGCAACTGGAATTTCTGGAGTTCGTCAATCCGTTCGCGAGATATGGGAGTTTGAAGTTAAGGAATGGTTGAGAAACCATGAAAATTTTTGCAAGTCTGATACTCGAAACCAATATCTACTATTGCCTAGGGCAAAAATACACATACCATTGTAATCGGACGAGTTTCTGCTTTCAGATGCAACTGGAATTTCTCGAGTTGGTAATCCGTTCGCGAGATATGGGAGTTTGGAGTTAAGGAATGGTTGAGAAATCATCAAAATTTTTGCAAGTCTGATACTCGAAACCAATAACTGGAATAGCCTAGGGGAAAAGTACACACCCCATTGTAATCGGGCGAGTTTCTACTTTCAGATGCAACAGGAATTTCAAGAGTTCGTCAATCCGTTCTCGAGATATGGGAGATTGAAGTTAAGGAATGGTTGAGAAACCATCAAAATTTTCGCTGGTCTGCTACTCGAAACCAATAACTGCTGTGGCCTAGGGCAAAAATACACATACCATTGTAATCGGGCGAGTTTCTGCTTTCAGATGCAACAGGAATTTCTCGAGTTCGTCAATCCGTTCGCGAGATATGGGAGTTTGAGGTTAGGGAATTGTTGAGAAACCATCAAAATTTTCGTAAATGTGATACTCGAAACCAATAACTACTATGTTCTAGGGCAAAAATACACACACCATTGTAATCGATCGAGTTTCTGCATTCAGATGCAACAGAAATTTCTCGAGTCTGTCAATCCGTTCGCGAGATATGGGAGTTTGAAGTTAAGGAATGGTTCAGAAACCGTCAAAATTTTCGCAAGTCTGATACTCGAAACCAATAACTACAATTGCTTAGGGCAAAAATACACATTCCGTTGTAATCGGGCGAGTCTCTGCTTTCAGATGCAACAGGAATTTCTCGAGATCGTCAATCCGTTCGCGAGATATGGGAGTTTGAAGTTACGGAATGGTTGAGAAACAATCAAATTTTTAGTAAGTCTGATACTCGAAACCAATAACTACATTGTCCTAGGGCAAAAATACACATACTGTTGTAATCGGGCGAGTTTCTACTGTCAGATTCAACCGGAATTTCTCGAGTTCGTCAATCCGTTCGCGAGATATGGGAGTTTGAAGTTAAGGAATGGTTGAGAAACCATCAAAATTTTGGCAATTCTGATACTCGAAACCAATAACTACTATGTTCTAGGGCAAAAATACACACACCATTGTAATCGATCGAGTTTCTGCTTTCAGATGCAACAGGAATTTCTCGAGTTCGTCAATCCGTTCGCGAGATATGGGAGTTTGAAGATAAGGAATGGTTGAGAAAAGATGAAAATTTTCGCTGGTCTGATACTCGAAACCAATAACTACAATTGCCTAGGGCACAAATACACATACCGTTGTAATTGGGCAAGTTTCTGCTTTCAGATGCAACTGGAATTTCTCTAGTTCGTCAAGCCGTTGGCGAAATATGGGAGTTTGAAGTTACGGAATGGTTGAGGAACCATCAAACTTTTCGCTGGTCTGATACTCGAAACAAATAACTGGAATGGCCCAGGGGAAAAGTACACACCCCATTGTAATCGGGCCAGTTTCTACTTTCAGATGCAACAGGAATTTCTCGAGTTCGTCAATACGTTCGCGAGATATGGGAGTTTGAATTTGAGGAATGGTTGAGAAACCATGAAAATTTTCGCAAGTCTGATACTCGAAACCAATAACTACAATTGCCTAGGGCAAAAATACACACACCATTGTAATCGGGCGAGTTTCTACTTTCAGATGCAACAGGAATTTCCCGAGTTCGTCAATCCGTTCGCGAGATATGGGAGTTTGAAGTTAAGGAATGGTTGAGAAACCATCAAAATTTTCGCAAGTCTGATACTCGATACCGACAAGTACTAATGCCGAGGGGAAAAATAAACATACCGTTGTAATCGGGTGAGTTTCCACTTTCAGATGCAACATGAATTTCAAGAGTTCGTCAATCCGTTCTCGAGATTTGGGAGATTGAAGTTAAGGAATGGTTGAGAAACCATCAAAATTTTCGCTGGTCTGCTACTCGAAACCAATAACTGCTGTGGCCTAGGGCCAAAATACACATACCATTGTAATCGGGCGAGCTTCTACTTTCAGATACAACAGGAATTTATCGAGTTCGTCAATCCGTTCCCGAGATATGGGAGTTTGAAGTTTAAGAATGGTTGAGAAACCATCAAAATTTTCGCTGGTCTGCTACTCGAAACCAATAACTGCTGTGGCATAGGGCCAAAATACACATACCATTGTAATCGGGCGAGTTTCTACTTTCAGATGCAACAGGAATTTATCGAGTTCGTCAATCCGTTCCCGAGATATGGGAGTTTGAAGTTTAAGAATGGTTGAGAAACCATCAAAATTTTCGCTGGTCTGCTACTCGAAACCAATAACTTCTATTTCCTAGGGCAAAAATACACACACCATTGTAATCGGGCGAGTTTCTACTTTCAGATACAAAAGGAATTTCTCGAGTTCGTCAATCCGTTCGCGAGATATGGGAGTTTGAAGTTAAGGAAAGGTTGAGAAACCATTAAAATTTGTCGCTGGTCTGATACTCGAAACCAATAACTACAATTTCCTAGGGCAAAAATACACATACTGTTGTAATCGGGCCAGTTTCTACGTTCAGACGCAACAGGAATTTCTCGAGTTCGTCAATCCGTTCGCGAGATATGGGAGTTTGAAGTTAAGGAATGGCTGTGAAACCATCAAAATTTTCGCTGGTCTGCTACTCGAAACCAATAACTGCTATGGCCTAGGGCAAAAATACACATACCATTGTAATCGGGCGAGTTTCTGCTTTCAGATGCAACAGGAATTTCTCGAATTCGTCAATCCGTTCGCGAGATATGGGAGTTTGAAGTTAAGGAATGGTTGAGAATACATCAAAATTTTCGCAAGTCTGATACTCGAAACAAATAACTGCTATGGCCTAGGGCAAAAATACACATACCATTGTAATCGGGCGAGATTATGCTTTTAGATGCAACTGGAATTTCTCGAGTTGGTAATCCGTTCGCGAGATACGGGAGTTTGAAGTTAAGGAATGGTTGACAAGTCATCAAAATTTTAGCAAGTCTGATACTCGAAACCAATAACTACTATTGCCTAGGTCAAAAATACACATACCGTTGTAATTGGGCAAGTTTCTGCTTTCAGATGCAACTGGAATTTCTCTAGTTCGTCAAGCCGTTCGCGAAATATGGGAGTTTGAAGTTACGGAATGGTTGAGAATCCATCAAAATTTTCGCTGGTCTGATACTCGAAACCAATAACTGGAATGGCGTAGGGGAAAAGTACACACACCATTGTAATCGGGCGAGTCTCTACTTTCAGATGCAACAGGAATTTCTCGAGTTCGTCAATCCGTTCGCGAGATATGGGAGTTTGAATTTACGGAATGGTTGGGAAACAATCAAAATTTTAGTAAGTCTGATACTCGAAACCAATAACTGCTACGGCCTAGGGCAAAAATACAAATACCATTGTAATCGGGCGAGATTATGCTTTCAGATGCAACTGGGGTTTCTCGAGTTGGTAAGCCGTTCGCGAGATATGGGAGTTTGAAGTTAAGGAATGGTAGAGACCATCAAAATTTTCGCAGGGCTGATACTCGAAACCAATAACTAGTATTGCCTAGGGCAAAAATACACATACCGTTGTAATCGGGCGAGTTTCTGCTTTCAGATGCAACTGGAATTTCTCGAGTTCGACAATCCGTTCGCGAGATATGGGAGTTTGAAGTTAAGGAATGGTTGAGAAACCATCAAAATTTTCGCTGGTCTGATACTTGAAACCAATAACTGGATTGGCCTAGGGGAAAAGTACACATACCACTGTAATCGGGCGAGTCTCTGCTTTCAGATGCAACTGGAATTTCTCTAGTTCGTCAATCCGTTCGCGAGATATGGGAGTTTGAAGTTAAGGAATGGTTGAGAAACCATCAAAATTTTCGCAATTCTGATACGCGAAACCAATAACTGCTATGGCCTAGGGCAAAAATATAAATACCGTTGTAATCGGGCGAGATTATGCTTTCAGATGCAACTGGAATTTCTCGAGTTGGTAATCCGTTCGCGAGATATGGGAGTTTGAAGATAAGGAATGTTTGAGAAATCATCAAAATTTTCGCAAGTCTGTTACCCGAAACCAACAACTACTATTGCCTAGGGCAAAAATACACATACCGTTGTAATCGGGCGAGTTTCTACTTTCAGATGCAACAGGAATTTCTCGAGTTCGTCAATCCGTTCGCGAGATATGGGAGTTTGAAGTTAAGGAATGGTTGAGAAGCCATCAAAATTTTCGCAAGTCTGATACTCGAAACCAATAACTGCTATGGCCTAGGGCAAAAATACAAATACCATTGTAATCGCGCGAGCTTCTGCTTTCAGATGCAACTGGAATTTCTCGAGTTGGTAATCCGTTCGCGAGATATGGGAGTATGAAGTTAAGGAATGATTGAGAAATCATCAAGATTTTCGCAAGTCTGATACTCGAAACCAATAACTACAATGGCTTAGGGGAAAAATACACATACCGGTGTAATCGGGCGAGTTTCTACTTTCAGATGCAAGAGGAATTTCTCGAGTTCGTCAATCCGTTCGCGAGATATGGGAGTTTGAAGTTAAGGAATGGTTGAGAAACCATCAAAATTTTCGCTGGTCTGATACACGAAACCAATAACGGGAATGGCCTAGGGGAAAAGTACACACCCCATTGTAATCGAGCGAGTTTCTGCTTTCAGATGCAACTGGAATTTCTCTAGTTCGTCAATCCATTCGCGGGATATGGGAGGTTGAAGTTAAGGAATGGTTGAGAAACCATGAAAATTTTTGCAAGTCTGATACTCAAAACCAATATCTACTATTGCCTAGGGCAAAGATACACATACCGTTGTAATCGGGCGATCTTCTACCATCAGATGCAACAGGAATTTCCCGAGTTCGTCAATCCTTTCGCGAGATATGGGAGTTTGAAGTTAAGGAATGGCTGTGAAACCATCAAAATTTTCGCTGGTCTGCTACTCGAAACCAATAACTGCTATGGCCTAGGGCAAAAATACACATACCATTGTAATCGGGCAAGTTTCTGCATTCAGATGCAACTGGAATTTCTCTAGTTCGTCAAGCCGTTCGCGAGATATGGGAGTTTGAAGTTACGGAATGGTTGAGAAACAATCAAAATTTTAGTAATTCTGATACTCGAAACCAATAACTACTTTGTCCTAGGGCAAAAATACACATACCGTTGTAATCGGGCGAGTTTCTACTTTCAGACGCAACAGGAACTTCTCGAGTTCGTCAATCCGTTCGCGAGATATGGGAGTTTGAAGTTAAGGAATGGTTGAGAAACCATGAAAATTTTCGCTGGTCTGATACTCAAAACCAATAACTACAATTGCCTAGGGCAAAAATACACATTCCGTTGTAATCGGGCGAGTCTCGGCTTTCAGATGCGAAAGGAATTTCTCGAGTTCGTCAATCCGTTCGCGAGATATGGGAGTTTGAGGTTAAGGAATGGTTGAAAAACCATTAAAATTTTCGCAAGTCTGATACTCGAAACCAATAACTACTATGGCCCAGGGCAAAAATACACATGCCATTGTAATCGGGCGAGTTTCTGCTTTCAGATGCAACAGGAATTTCTCGAGTTCGTCAATCCGTTCGCGAGATATGGGAGTTTTAAGTTTAGGAATGGTTGAGAAACCATCAAAACTTTCGCAAGTCTGATACTCGAAACCAATAACTTCTATTGTCTAGGGCAAAAATACACATACCGTTGTATTCGGGCGAGTTTCTACTTTCAGATGCAAAAGGAATTTCTCGATTTCGACAATTCGTTCGCGAGATATGAGAGTTTGAAGTTACGGAATGGTTGAGAAACAATCAAAATTTTAGTAAGTCTGATACTCGAAACCAATAACTACTTTGTCCTAGGGCAAAAATACACACACCATTGTAATCGGGCGAGTTTCTGCTTTCAGATGCAACAGGAATTTCTCGAGTTCGTCGATCCGTTCGCGGGATATGGGAGTTTGAGGTTAGGGAATTGTTGAGAAACCATCAAAATTTTCGCTGGTCTGCTACTCGAAACCAATAACTGCTATGGCCTAGGGCAAAAATACACATACCATTGTAATCGGGCGAGATTATGCTTTTAGATGCAACTGGAATTTCTCGAGTTGGTAATCCGTTCGCGAGATATGGGAGTTTGAAGTTAAGGAATGGTTGACATGTCATCAAAATTTTAGCAAGTCTGATACTCGAAACCAATAACTACTATTGCCTAGGGCAAAAATACACATACCGTTGTAATTGGGCAAGTTTCTGCATTCAGATGCAACTGGAATTTCTCCAGTTCGTCAAGCCGTTCGCGAGATATGGGAGTTTGAAGTTACGGAATGGTTGAGAAACAATCAAAATTTTAGTAAGTCTGATACTCGAAACCAATAACTACTTTGTCCTAGGGCAAAAATACACACACCATTGTAATCGGGCGAGTTTCTGCTTTCAGATGCAACAGGAATTTCTCGAGTTCGTCGATCCGTTCGCGGGATATGGGAGTTTGAGGTTAGGGAATTGTTGAGAAACCATCAAAATTTTCGTAAATCTGATACTCGAAACCAATAACTACTATGTTCTAGGGCAAAAATACACATACCGTTGTAATTGGGCAAGTTTCTGCATTCAGATGCAACTGGAATTTCTCCAGTTCGTCAAGCCGTTCGCGAGATATGGGAGTTTGAAGATAAGGAATGTTTGAGAAATCATCAAAATTTTCGCAAGTCTGTTACCCGAAACCAACAACTACTATTGCCTAGGGCAAAAATACACATACCGTTGTAATCGGGCGAGTTTCTACTTTCAGATGCAACAGGAATTTCTCGAGTTCGTCAATCCGTTCGCGAGATATGGGAGTTTGAAGTTAAGGAATGGTCGAGAAGCCATCAAAATTTTCGCAAGTCTGATACTCGAAACCAATAACTGCTATGGCCTAGGGCAAAAATACAAATACCATTGTAATCGCGCGAGCTTCTGCTTTCAGATGCAACTGGAATTTCTCGAGTTGGTAATCCGTTCGCGAGATATGGGAGTATGAAGTTAAGGAATGATTGAGAAATCATCAAGATTTTCGCAAGTCTGATACTCGAAACCAATAACTACAATGGCTTAGGGGAAAAATACACATACCGGTGTAATCGGGCGAGTTTCTACTTTCAGATGCAAGAGGAATTTCTCGAGTTCGTCAATCCGTTCGCGAGATATGGGAGTTTGAAGTTAAGGAATGGTTGAGAAACCATCAAAATTTTCGCTGGTCTGATACACGAAACCAATAACTGGAATGGCCTAGGGGAAAAGTACACACCCCATTGTAATCGAGCGAGTTTCTGCTTTCAGATGCAACTGGAATTTCTCTAGTTCGTCAATCCATTCGCGGGATATGGGAGGTTGAAGTTAAGGAATGGTTGAGAAACCATGAAAATTTTTGCAAGTCTGATACTCAAAACCAATATCTACTATTGCCTAGGGCAAAGATACACATACCGTTGTAATCGGGCGATCTTCTACCATCAGATGCAACAGGAATTTCCCGAGTTCGTCAATCCTTTCGCGAGATATGGGAGTTTGAAGTTAAGGAATGGCTGTGAAACCATCAAAATTTTCGCTGGTCTGCTACTCGAAACCAATAACTGCTATGGCCTAGGGCAAAAATACACATACCATTGTAATCGGGCAAGTTTCTGCATTCAGATGCAACTGGAATTTCTCTAGTTCGTCAAGCCGTTCGCGAGATATGGGAGTTTGAAGTTACGGAATGGTTGAGAAACAATCAAAATTTTAGTAATTCTGATACTCGAAACCAATAACTACTTTGTCCTAGGGTAAAAATACACATACCGTTGTAATCGGGCGAGTTTCTACTTTCAGACGCAACAGGAACTTCTCGAGTTCGTCAATCCGTTCGCGAGATATGGGAGTTTGAAGTTAAGGAATGGTTGAGAAACCATGAAAATTTTCGCTGGTCTGATACTCGAAACCAATAACTACAATTGCCTAGGGCAAAAATACACATTCCGTTGTAATCGGGCGAGTCTCGGCTTTCAGATGCAAAAGGAATTTCTCGAGTTCGTCAATCCGTTCGCGAGATATGGGAGTTTGAGGTTAAGGAATGGTTGAAAAACCATTAAAATTTTCGCAAGTCTGATACTCGAAACCAATAACTACTATGGCCCAGGGCAAAAATACACATGCCATTGTAATCGGGCGAGTTTCTGCTTTCAGATGCAACAGGAATTTCTCGAGTTCGTCAATCCGTTCGCGAGATATGGGAGTTTTAAGTTTAGGAATGGTTGAGAAACCATCAAAACTTTCGCAAGTCTGATACTCGAAACCAATAACTTCTATTGCCTAGGGCAAAAATACACATACCGTTGTATTCGGGCGAGTTTCTACTTTCAGATGCAAAAGGAATTTCTCGATTTCGACAATCCGTTCGCGAGATATGAGAGTTTGAAGTTACGGAATGGTTGAGAAACAATCAAAATTTTAGTAAGTCTGATACTCGAAACCAATAACTACTTTGTCCTAGGGCAAAAATACACACACCATTGTAATCGGGCGAGTTTCTGCTTTCAGATGCAACAGGAATTTCTCGAGTTCGTCGATCCGTTCGCGGGATATGGGAGTTTGAGGTTAGGGAATTGTTGAGAAACCATCAAAATTTTCGCTGGTCTGCTACTCGAAACCGATAACTGCTATGGCCTAGGGCAAAAATACACATACCATTGTAATCGGGCGAGATTATGCTTTTAGATGCAACTGGAATTTCTCGAGTTGGTAATCCGTTCGCGAGATATGGGAGTTTGAAGTTAAGGAATGGTTGACATGTCATCAAAATTTTAGCAAGTCTGATACTCGAAACCAATAACTACTATTGCCTAGGGCAAAAATACACATACCGTTGTAATTGGGCAAGTTTCTGCATTCAGATGCAACTGGAATTACTCCAGTTCGTCAAGCCGTTCGCGAGATATGGGAGTTTGAAGTTACGGAATGGTTGAGAAACAATCAAAATTTTAGTAAGTCTGATACTCGAAACCAATAACTACTTTGTCCTAGGGCAAAAATACACACACCATTGTAATCGGGCGAGTTTCTGCTTTCAGATGCAACAGGAATTTCTCGAGTTCGTCGATCCGTTCGCGGGATATGGGAGTTTGAGGTTAGGGAATTGTTGAGAAACCATCAAAATTTTCGTAAATCTGATACTCGAAACCAATAACTACTATGTTCTAGGGCAAAAATACACATACCGTTGTAATTGGGCAAGTTTCTGCATTCAGATGCAACTGGAATTTCTCCAGTTCGTCAAGCCGTTCGCGAGATATGGGAGTTTGAAGTTACGGAATGGTTGAGCAACAATCAAAATTTTAGTAAGTCTGATACTCGAAACCAATAACTTCTATTTCCTAGGGCAAAAATACATACACCATTGTAATCGATCGAGTTTCTGCTTTCAGATGCAACAGGAATTTCTAGAGTTCGCCAATCCGTTCGCGAGATATGGGAGTTTGAAGATAAGGAATGGTTGAGAAACCATGAAAATTTTCGCTGGTCTGATACTCGAAACCAATAACTACAATTGCCTAGGGCAAAAATACACATTCCGTTGTAATCGGGCGAGTGTCGGCTTTCAGATGCAACAGGAATTTCTCGAGATCGTCAATCCGTTCGCGAGATATGGGAGTTTGAAGTTACGGAATGGTTGAGAAACAATCAAAATTTTAGTAATTCTGATACTCGAAACCAATAACTGCTTTGTCCTAGGGCAAAAATACACATACCGTTGTAATCGGGCGAGTTTCTACTTTCAGACGCAACAGGAACTTCTCGAGTTCGTCAATCCGTTCGCGAGATATGGGAGTTTGAAGTTAAGGAATGGTTGAGAAACCATGAAAATTTTCGCTGGTCTGATACTCGAAACCAATAACTACAATTGCCTAGGGCAAAAATACACATTCCGTTGTAATCGGGCGAGTCTCGGCTTTCAGATGCAACAGGAATTTCTCGAGATCGTCAATCCGTTCGCGAGATATGGGAGTTTGAAGTTACGGAATGGTTGAGAAACAATCAAAATTTTAGTAATTCTGATACTCGAAACCAATAACTACTTTGTCATAGGGCAAAAAT
The DNA here is from genome assembly GCF_051014685.1 of Ptiloglossa arizonensis. Lineage (NCBI taxonomy): Eukaryota > Metazoa > Arthropoda > Insecta > Hymenoptera > Colletidae > Ptiloglossa > Ptiloglossa arizonensis. The sequence continues at coordinate 412,433 of NW_027478401.1, read as the reverse complement.
ACACATACCGTTGTAATCGGGCGAGTTTCTACTTTCAGACGCAACAGGAATTTCTCGAGTTCGTCAATCCGTTCGCGAGATATGGGAGTTTGAAGTTAAGGAATGGTTGAGAAACCATCAAAATTTTCGCAAGTCTGATACTCGAAACCAATAACTTCTATTGCCTAGGGCAAAAATACATACACCATTGTAATCGGGCGAGATTCTACTTTCAGATGCAAAAGGAATTTCTCGAGTTCGTCAATCCGTTCGCGAGGTATTGGGAGTTTGAAGTTAAGGAATGGTTGAGAAACCATCAAAACTTTCGCAAGTCTGATACTCGAAACCAATAACTTCTATTGCCTAGGGCAAAAATACACATACCGTTGTATTCGGGCGAGTTTCTACTTTCAGATGCAAAAGGAATTTCTCGATTTCGACAATCCGTTCGCGAGATATGAGAGTTTGAAGTTAAGGCATGGTGGAGAAACCATCAAAATTTAGCAAATCTGATAGTTGACACCAATAACTGCTATGGCCTAGGGCAAAAATACACATACCATTGTAATCGAGCGAGATTATGCTTTCAGATACAACTGGAATTTCTCGAGTTGGTAATCCGTTCGCGAGATATGGGAGTTTGAAGTTAAGGAATGGTTGAGAAACCATCAAAATTTTGGTATGTCTGATACTCGAAACCAATAACTACTATGTCCTAGGGCAAAAATACACACACCATTGTAATCGGGCGAGTTTCTTCTTTCAGATGCAAAAGGAATTTCTCGAGTTCGTCAATCCGTTCGCGAGATATAGGAGTTTGAAGTTAAGGAGTGGTTGAGAAACCATCAAAATTTTCGCAAGTCTGATACTCGAAACCAATAAGTACTATTGCCGAGGGGAAAAATACATATACCGTTGTAATCGGGCGAGTTTCTACTTTCAGATGCAAGAGGAATTTCTCGAGTTCGTCAATCCGTTCGCGAGATATGAGAGTTTGAAGTTAAGGAATGGTTGAGAAACCATCAAAATGTTGGTTAGTCTGATACTCGATACCAATAACTACCAAGTCCTAGGGCAAAAATACACACACCATTGTAATAGGGCGAGTTTCTACTTTCAGATGCAAGAAGAATTTCTCGAATTCGTCAATCCGTTCGCGAGATATGGGAGTTTGAAGTTAAGGAATGGTTGTGAAACCATCAAAATTTTCGCAATTCTGATAGTTGACACCAATAACTACAATGGCCTAGGGGAAAAATACACATAGCGTTGTAATCGGGAGAGTTTCTACTTTCAGATGCAACAGAAATTTTTCGGATTCGGCAATCCGTTCGCGAAATATGGCAGCTTAAGGTTAAGGAATGGTTGAGGAACCATCAAAATTTTCGCAAGTCTGATACTAGAAACCAATAACTACAAAGGCCTAGGGGAAAAATACACATACCTTTGCAATCGGGCGAGTTTCTACTTTCAGATGCAAAAGGAATTTCTCGAGTTCGCCAATCCGTTCGCGAGATATGGGAGTTTGAGGTTAAGGAATGGTTGACGAACCATCAAAATTTTCGCAAGTCTGATACTCGAAACCAATAAGTACTATTGCCGAGGGGAAAAATACATACACCGTTGTAATGCGGCGAGTTTCTACTTTCAGATGCAAGAGGAATTTCTCGAGTTCGTCAATCCGTTCGCGAGATATGGGAGTTTGAATTTAAGGAATTGTGGAGAAACCATCAAAATTTTCGCATGTCTGATACTCGAAACCAATAACTACTATGTCCTAGGGCAAAAATACGCAAACCATTGTAATCGGGCGAGTTTCTACTTTCAGATGCAAAAGGAATTTCTCGAGTTCGTCAATCCGTTCGCGAGATATGAGACTTTGAAGTTAAGGAATGGTTGAGAAACCATCACAATCTTCGCAATTCTGATACTCGAAACCAATAACTACAATGGCCTAGGGGAAAAATACACATAGCGTTGTAATATGGAGAGTTTCTGCTTTCAGATGCAACAGAAATTTTTCGGATTCGCCAATCCGTTCGCGAAATATGGGAGTTTGAAGTTAAGGAATGGTTGAGAAACCATCAAAATTTTCGCAATTCTGATAGTTGACACCAATAACTGCTATGGCCTAGGGCAAAAATACACATACCATTGTAATCGGGCGAGATTATGCTTTCAGATGCAACTGGAATTTCTCGAGTTGGTAATCCGTTCGCGAGATATGGGAGTTTGGAGTTAAGGAATGGTTGAGAAATCATCAAAATTTTTGCAAGTCTGATACTCGAAACCAATAACTACTATTGCCTAGGGCAAAAATACACATACCGTTGTAATCGGGCGATCTTTTTCAATCAGATGCAACAGGAATTTCTCGAGTTCGTCAATCCGTTCGCGAGATATGGGAGTTTGAAGTTAAGGAATGGTTGAGGAACCATCAAAATTTTCGCAAGTCTCATACTCGAAACCAATAACTGGAATGGCCTAGGGGAAAAGTACACACAGCATTGTAATGGGGCGAGTTTCTACTTTCAGATGCAACAGGAATTTCTCGGGTTCGTCAATCCGTTCGCGAGATATGGGAGTTTGAAGTTAAGGAATGGTTGAGAATCCATCTAAATTTTCGCAAGTCTGATACTCGAAACCAATAACAACAATGACCTAGGGGAAGGATACACATACCGTTGTAATCGTGAGAGTTTCTACTTTCAGATGCAACAGAAGTTTTTCGGTTTTGTCTATCCGTTCGCGAGATATGGGTGTGCGAAGTTAAGAGATGGTTGAGAAACCATCAAAATTTTCGCGAGTCTGATACTCGAAACAAATAAATATAACGGCCTAGGGGAAAAATACACATACCTTTGTAATCGGGCGCGTTTCTACTTTCAGATGCAACAGGAATTTCTCGAGTTCGTCAATCCTTTCGCGAGATATGGGAGTTTGAAGTTAAGAAATGGTTGAGGAACCATCAAAATTTTCGCAAATCTGAAACTCAAAACCAATAACTACAAAGGCCTAGGTGAAAAATACACATACCTTTGTAATGGGGCGAGTTTCTACTTTCAGGTGCAACAGGAATTTCTCGAGTTCGTCAATCCGTTCGCGAGATATGGGAGTTTGAAATTAAGGAATGGTTGAGAATCCATCTAAATTTTCGCAAGTCTGGTTCTCGAAACCAATAACTACAATGACCTAGGGGAAAAATACACATACCGTGGTAATCGGGCGAGTTTCTGCTTTCAGAAGCAACCGGAATTTCTCGAGTTCGCCAGTCCATTCGCGAGATATGGGAGTTTGAAGTTAAGGAATGGTTGAGGAACCATCAAAATTTTTGCAAGTCTGATACTCGAAACCAATAACTACAATGGCCTTCGGGAAAAATACACATACCGTTGTAATCGGGCGAGTTTCTACTTTCAGATGCAAGAGGAATTTCTCGAGTTCGTCAATCCGTTCGCGAGATATGGGAGTTTGAAGTTAAGGAATGGTTGAGGAACCATCAAAATTTTCGCTGGTCTGATACTCGAATCCAATAACTGGAATGGCCTAGGGGAAAAGTACACACCCCATTGTAATCGGGCGAGTTTCTACTTCCAGATGCAACAGGAATTTCTCGAGTTCGTCGATTTGTTCGCGAGATATGGGAGTTTGAAGTTGAGGAATGGTTGAGAAACCATCAAAATTTTCGCAAGTCTGTTACTCGAAACCAATAACTGCTATGGCCTAGGGCAAAAATACTCATACCATTGTAATCGGGCGAGATTATGCTTTCAGATGCAACCGGAATTTCTCGAGTTCGTCAATCTGTTCGCGAGATATGGGAGTTTGAAGTTGAGGAATGGTTGAGAAATCATCAAAATTTTTGCAAGTCTGATACTCTAAACCAATAACTACTATTGCCTAGGGCAAAAATACACATACCGTTGTAATCGGGCGAGTTTCTACTCTCATATGCAACAGGAATTTCCCGAGGTTGTCAATCCGTTCGCGAGATATGGGAGTTTGAAGTTAAGGAATGGTTGAGAAACCATCAAAATTTTCGCGAGTCTGATACTCGAAACAAATAAATATAACGGCCTAGGGGAAAAATACACATACCGTTGAAACCGGGAAAGTTTCTGCTTTCAGATGCAACAGGAATTTCTCGATTTCGTCTATCCGTTCGCGAGATATGGGAGTGCGAGTTTAAGAAATGGTTGAGAAACCATCAAAATTTTCGCGAGTCTGATACTCGGAACAAATAAATATAACGGCCTAGGGGAAAAATACACATACCGTTGAAACCGGGATAGTTTCTGCTTTCAGATGCAACAGGAATTTCTCGAGTTCGTCAATCCGTTCGCGAGATATGGGAATTTGAAATTAAGGAATGGTTGAGGAACCATCAAAATTTTCGCAAGTCTGATACTCGAAACCAGTAACTGGAATGGCCTAGGGGAAAAGTACGCACACCATTGTAATCGGGCGAGCTTCTGCCTTCAGATGCAATAGGAATTTCTCGAGCTCGTCAATCCGTTCGCGAGATATGGGAGTTTGAAGTTAAGGAATGGTTGAGAAACCATCAACATTTTTGCAAGTCTGATACTCCAAACCAATAACTACAATGGCCTAGGGGAAAAATACACATACAGTTGTAATCGCGCGAGTTTCTACTTTCAGATGCAACAGGAATTTCTCGAGTTCCTCAAACCGTTCGCGAGATATGGGAGTTTGAACATAAGGAATGGTTGAGAAACCATCAAAATTGTTGCAAGTCTGATACTCAGAACCAATAACTACAACGGCCTAGGGGAAAAGTACACACACCATTGTAATCAGGCGAGTTTCTGCTTTCAGATGCAACCGGAATTTCTCGAGTTCGCCAGCCCATTCGCGAGATATGGGAGTTTGAAGATAAGGAATGGTTGAGAAACCATCAAAATTTTTGCAAGTCTGATACTCGAAACCAATAACTGCTATGGCCTAGGGCAAAAATACACATACCATTGTAATCGGGCGAGATTATGCTTTCAGATGCAACCGGTATTTCTCGAGTTCGTCAATCTGTTCGCGAGATATGGGAGTTTGAAGTTGAGGAATGGTTGAGAAATCATCAAATTTTTTGCAAGTCTGATACTCTAAACCAATAACTACAATTGCCTAGGGCAAAAATACACATACCGTTGTAATCGGGCGAGTTTCTACTCTCATATGCAACAGGAATTTCTCGAGTTTGTCAATCCGTTCGCGAGATATGGGAGTTTGAAGTTAAGGAATGGTTGAGAAACCATCAAAATTTTCGCGAGTCTGATACTCGAAACAAATAAATATAACGGCCTAGGGGAAAAATACACATACCGTTGAAACCGGGAGAGTTTCTGCTTTCAGATGCAACAGGAATTTCTCGATTTCGTCTATCCGTTCGCGAGATATGGGAGTGCGAAGTTAAGAGATGGTTGAGAAACCATCAAAATTTTCGCGAGTCTGATACTCGAAACAAATAAATATAACGGCCTAGGGGAAAAATACACATACCGTTGAAAACGGGAGAGTTTCTGCTTTCAGATGCAACAGGAATTTCTCGAGTTCCTCAATCCGTTCGCGAGATATGGGAGTTTGAAGTTAAGGAATGGTTGAGAAACCATCAAAATTTTCGCAAGTCTGATACTAGAAACCTATAACTGGAATTGCCTCGGGGAAAGGTACACACACCATTGTAATCGGGCGAGTTTCTACTTTCAGATGCGTCTGGAATTTCTCAAGTTCGTCAAACCGTTCGCGAAATATCGGAGTGTGGAGTTAAGAGATGGTTGAGAAACCATCAAAATTTTCGCAAGTCTGATACTCGAAACCAATAACTGGAATGGCCTAGGGGAAAAATACACACACCATTGTAATCAGGCGAGTTTCTGCTTTCAGATGCAACCGGAATTTCTCGAGTTCGCAAGTCCGTTCGCGAGATATGGGAGTTTGAACATAAGGAATGGTTGAGAAACCATCAAAATTTTTGCAAGTCTGATACTCAGAACCAATAACTACAATGGCCTAGGGGAAAAGTACACACACCATTGTAATCAGGCGAGATTCTGCTTTCAGATGCAACCGGAATTTCTCGAGTTCGCCAGTCCATTCGCGAGATATGGGAGTTTGAAGATAAGGAATGGTTGAGAAACCATCAAAATTTTTGCAAGTCTGATACTCGAAATCAATAACTACAATGGCCTTCGGGAAAAATACACATACCGTTGTAATCGGGCGAGTTTCTACTTTCAGATGCAAGAGGAATTTCCCGAGTTCGTCAATCCGTTCGCGAGATATGGGAGTTTGAAGTTAAGGAATGGTTGAGGAACCATCAAAATTTTGGCTGGTCTGATACTCGAATCCAATAACTGGAATGGCCTAGGGGAAAAGTACACACCCCATTGTAATCGGGCGAGTTTCTACTTCCAGATGCAACAGGAATTTCTCGAGTTCGTCGATTTGTTCGCGAGATATGGGAGTTTGATGTTAAGGAATGGTTGAGAATCCATCAAAATTTTCGCATGTCTGATACTCGAAACCAATAACTACATTTGCCTAGGACAAAAATACACATACCGTTGTAATCGGGCGAGTTTCTGCTTTCAGATGCAACAGGAATTTCTCGAGTTCGTCAATCCGTTCGCGAGATATGGGAGTTCGATGTTAAGGAATGGTTGAAAAACCATCAAAATTTTCGCAAGTCTGATACTCGATACCAATAACTACAAAGGCCTAGGGGAAAAATACACATACCTTTGTAATCGGGCGCGTTTCTACTTTCAGATGCAACAGGAATTTCTCGAGTTCGTCAATCCTTTCGCGAGATATGGGAGTTTGAAGTTAAGGAATGGTTGAGGAACCATCAAAATTTTCGCAAGTCTGATTCTCGAAACCAATAACTGGAATGGCCTAGGGGAAAAGTACACACAGCATTGTAATGGGGCGAGTTTCTACTTTCAGGTGCAACAGGAATTTCTCGAGTTCGTCAATCCGTTCGCGAGATATGGGAGTTTGAAGTTAAGGAATGGTTGAGAATCCATCTAAATTTTCGCAAGTCTGGTTCTCGAAACCAATAACTACAATGACCTAGGGGAAAAATACACATACCGTTGTAATCGAGCGAGTTTCTGCTTTCAGATGCAACAGGAATTTCTCGAGTTCGTCAATCCGTTCGCGAGATATGGGAATTTGAAATTAAGGAATGGTTGAGGAACCATCAAAATTTTCGCAAGTCTGATACTCGAAACCAGTAACTGGAATGGCCTAGGGGAAAAGTACACACACCATTGTAATCGGGCGAGCTTCTGCCTTCAGATGCAATAGGAATTTCCCGAGCTCGTCAATCCGTTCGCGAGATATGGGAGTTTGAAGTTAAGGAATGGTTGAGAAATCATCAAAATTTTTGCAAGTCTGATACTCGACACCAATAACTACTATTGCCTAGGGCAAAAATACACATACCGTTGTAATCGGGCGATCTTTTTCCATCAGATGCAACAGGAAATTCTCAAGTTCGTCAATCCGTTAGCGAGATATGGGAGTTTGAAGTTAAGGAATGGTTGAGGAACCATCAAAATTTTCGCAAGTCTCATACTCGAAACCAATAACTGGAATGGCCTAGGGGAAAAGTACACACAGCATTGTAATGGGGCGAGTTTCTACTTTCAGATGCAACAGGAATTTCTCGGGTTCGTCAATCCGTTCGCGAGATATGGGAGTTTGAAGTTAAGGAATGCTTGAGAAACCATCAAAATTTTCGCAAGTATGATACGCGAAACCAATAACTACAAACGACTAGGGGAAAAATACACATACCTTTGTAATCGGGAGAGTTTCTACTTTCAGATGCAACAGGAATTTCTCGAGTTCGTCAATCCGTTCGCGAGATATGAGAGTTTGAAGTTAAGGAATGGTTGAGAAACCATCACAATCTTCGGAATTCTGATACTCGAACCCAATAACTACTATGTCCTAGGGCAAAAATACACACACCATTGTAATCGGGCGAGTTTCTACTTTCAGATGCAAAAAGAATTTCTCGAGTTCGTCAATCCGTTCGCGAGATATGGGAGTTTGAAGTTAAGGAATGGTTGAGAAACCATCATAATTTTCGCAAGTCTGATACTCGAAACCAATAACTACAATGGCCTAGGGGAAAAATACACATACAGTTGTAATCGCGCGAGTTTCTACTTTCAGATGCAACAGGAATTTCTCGAGTTCCTCAATCCGTTCGCGAGATATGGGAGTTTGAAGTTAAGGAATGGTTGAGAAACCATCAAAATTTTCGCAAGTCTGATACTAGAAACCTATAACCGGAATTGCCTCGGGGAAAGGTACACACACCATTGTAATCGGGCGAGTTTCTACTTTCAGATGCGTCAGGAATTTCTCAAGTTCGTCAAACCGTTCGCGAAATATCGGAGTTTGGAGTTAAGAGATGGTTGAGAAACCATCAAAATTTTCGCAAGTCTGATACTCGAAACCAGTAACTGGAATGGCCTAGGGGAAAAGTACACACACCATTGTAATCGGGCGAGTTTCTGCCTTCAGATGCAATAGGAATTTCTCGAGTTCGTCAATCCGTTCGCGAGATATGGGAGTTTGAAGTTAAGGAATGGTTGAGAAACCATCAACATTTTTGCAAGTCTGATACTCCAAACCAATAACTACAATGGCCTAGGGGAAAAATACACATACAGTTGTAATCGCGCGAGTTTCTACTTTCAGATGCAACAGGAATTTCTCGAGTTCCTCAATCCGTTCGCGAGATATGGGAGTTTGAAGTTAAGGAATGGCTGAGAAATCATCAAAATTTTTGCAAGTCTGATACTCGAAATCAATAACTATCATGGCCTTGGGGAAAAATACACATACCGTTGTAATCGGGCGAGTTTCTACTTTCACATGCAAGAGGAATTTCTCGAGTTCGTCAATCCGTTCGCGAGGTATGGGAGTTTGAAGTTAACGAATGGTTGAGGAACCACCAAAATTTTCGCTGGTCTGATACTCGAATCCAATAACTGGAATGGCCTAGGGGAAAAGTACACACCCCATTGTAATCGGGCGAGTTTCTACTTTCAGATGCAACAGGAATTTCTCGAGTTCGTAAATCTGTTCGCGAGATATGGGAGTTTGAAGTTGAGGAATGTTTGAGAAACCATCAAAATTTTCGCAAGTCTGATACTCGAAACCAATAACTGCTATGGCCTAGGGCAAAAATACACATACCATTGTAATCGGGCGAGATTATGCTTTCAGATGCAACTGGAATTTCTCGAGTTCGTCAATCTGTTCGCGAGATATGGGAGTTTGAAGTTGAGGAATGGTTGAGAAATCATCAAAATTATTGCAAGTCTGATACTCTAAACCAATAACTACTATTGCCTAGGGCAAAAATACACATACCCTTGTGATCGGGCGATCTTCTACCATCAGATGCAACAGGAATTTCTCGAGTTCGTCAATCCGTTCGCGAGATATGGGAATTTGAAGTTAAGGAATGGTGGAGAATCCATCTAAATTTTCGCAAGTCTGTTACTCGAAACCAATACCTACAATGACGTAGGGGAAAGATACACATGCCGTTGTAATCGGGAGACTTTCTACTTTCAAATGCAACAGAAATTTTATCGGTTTTGTCAATCCGTTCGCGACATATGGGAGTTTGAAGTTAAGGAATGCTTGAGAAACCATCAAAATTTTCGCAAGTATGATAGCCGAAACCAATAACTACTATGGCCTAGGCAAAAAATGCACATACCGTTCTAATCAGGAAAGCTTCTGCTTTCAGATGCAACAGAAATATTACGAATTCGACAATCCGTTCGCGAAATATCGGAGTTTGGAGTTAAGAGATGCTTGAGAAACCATCAAAATTTTCGCGAGTCTGATACTCGAAAAAAATAAATATAACGGCCTAGGGGAAAAATACACATACCGTTGAAACTGGGAGAGTTCCTGCTTTCAGATGCAACAGGAATTTCTCGAGTTCGTCAATCCGTTCGCGAGATATGGGAGTTTGAAGTTAAGGAATGGTTGAGAAACCATCAAAATTTTCGCAAGTCTGATACTCAGAACCAATAACTACAATGGCCTAGGGGAAAAGTACACACACCATTGTAATCGGGCGAGTTTCTACTTTCAGATGCAACCGGAACTTCTCGAGTTCGCCAATCCGTTCGCGAGATATCGGAGTTTGAAGATAAGGAATACTTGAGAAACCATCAAAATTTTTGCAAGTCTGATACTAGAAACCGTTAACTGGAATGGCCTCGGGGAAAAGTACACACACCACTGTAATCGGGCGAGTTTCTAGTTTCAGATGCAACAGGAATTTCTCGATTTCCTCATTCCGTTCGCGAGATATAGGAGTTTGAAGTGAAGGAACTGTTGAGAAACCATCACAGTTTCGAAAGTCTGATACTCGAAACCAATTACTACAATGGCCTAGGGGAAAAATACATATACCGTTGTAATCGGGCGAGTTTCTATTTTCAGATGCAACAGAAATTTGTCGGATTCGTCAATCCGTCCGCGAAGTATCGGAGTTTGGAATTAAGCATATGGTTCAGAAACCTTCAAAATTTTCGCAATTATCATGCTAGAAACGAATAACTGGAATGGCCTAGGGTAAAGTAAACATACTATTATAATCGTGCGAGCTTCTACTTTCAGATGCAACAGGAATTTCTCGAGTTCGTCAATCGTTTCGCGAGATATGGGAGTTTGAAGTTAAGGAATGGTTGAGATACCATCAAAATTTTCGCAAGTCTGATACTAGAAACCTATAACTGGAATTGCCTCGGGGTAAGGTACACAAACCATTGTAATCAGGCGAGTTTCTGCTTTCAGATGCAACCGGAATTTCTCGAGTTCGCTAGTCCGTTCGCGAGATATGGGAGTTTGAAGAGAAGGAGTGGTTGAGAAACCATCAAAATTTTTGCAAATCTGATACTCGAAACCAATAACTACAATGGCCTTGGGGAAAAATACACATACCGTTGTAATCGGGCGAGTTTCTACTTTCAGATGCCACAGAAATTTTTCGAATTCGTGAATCCGTTCGCGAAATATCGGAGTTTGGAGATAAGAGATGGTTGAGAAACCATCAAAATTTTCGCAAGTCTGATACTCGAAACCAGTAATTGGAATGGCCTAGGGGAAAAGTACACACACCATTGTAATCGGGCGAGTTTCTGCCTTCAGATGCAATAGGAATTTCTCGAGTTCGTCAATCCGTTCGCGAGATATGGGAGTTTGAAGTTAAGGAATGGTTGAGAAACCATCAAAATTTTCGCAAGTCTGATACTAGAAACCTATAACTGGAATTGCCTCGGGGAAAGGTACACACACCATTGTAATCGGGCGAGTTACTACTTTCAGATGCGTCAGGAATTTCTCAAGTTCGTCAAACCGTGTGCGAAATATCGGAGTTTGGAGTTAAGAGATGGTTGGGAAACCATCAAAATTTTCGCAAGTCTGTTACTCGAAACCAATAACTGGAATGGCCTAGGGGAAAAGTACACACACCATTGTAATCAGGCGAGTTTCTGCTTTCAGATGCAACCGGCATTTCTCGAGTTCGCCAGTCCGTTCGCGAGATATGGGAGTTTGAACATAAGGAATGGTTGAGAAACCATCAAAATTTTTGCAAGTCTGATACTCGAAACCAATAACTACAATGGCCTTGGGGAAAAATACACATACCGTTGTAATCGGGCGAGTTACTACTTTCAGATGCAACAGGAATTTCTCGAGTTCGCCAGTCCATTCGCGAGATATGGGAGTTTGAAGATAAGGAATTGTTGAGAAACAATCAATGTTTTCGCAAGTCTGATACTCGAAACCAATAACTACTATGGTCTAGAGCAGATATACACATACCGTTGTAATCGGGCGAGTTTCAACTTTCAGATGCAACACGAATTTCTCGAGTTCTTCAACCAGTTCGCGAGACATGGGAGTTTGAAGTTAAGGAATGGTTGAGAAACAATCAAAAATTTCGCAAGTCTGATACACGAAACCAATAACTGGAATGGCTTAGGGGAAAAGTACACATACCATTGTAATCGTGCGAGTTTCTACTTTCAGGTGCAACAGGAATTTCTCGAGTTCGTCAATCCTTTCGCGAGATATGGGAGTTTGAAGTTAAGGAATGATTGAGATACCATCAAAATTTTCGCAACTCTGATACTAGAAACCTATAACTGGAATTGCCTCGGGGTAAGGTACACACACCATTGTAATCAGGCGAGTTTCTGCTTTCAGATGCAACCGGAATTTCTCGAGTTCGCCAGTCCGTTCGCGAGATAAGGGTGTTTGAAGAGAAGGAACGGTTGAGAAACCATCAAAATTTTTGCAAATCTGATACTCGAAACCAATAACTACAATGGCCTTGGGGAAAAATACACATACCGTTGTAATCGGGCGAGTTTCTACTTTCAGATGCCACAGAAATTTTTCGAATTCGTGAATCCGTTCGCGAAATATCGGAGTTTGGAGATAAGAGATGGTTGAGAAACCATCAAAATTTTCGCAAGTCTGATACTCGAAACCAGTAACTGGAATGGCCTAGGGGAAAAGTACACACACCATTGTAATCGGGCGAGTTTCTGCCTTCAGATGCAATAGGAATTTCTCGAGTTGGTCAATCCGTTCGCGAGATATGGGAGTTTGAAGTTAAGGAATGGTTGAGAAACCATCAAAATTTTCGCAAGTCTGATACTAGAAACCTATAACTGGAATTGTCTCGGGGAAAGGTACACACACCATTGTAATCGGGCGAGTTTCTACTTTCAGATGCGTCAGGAATTTCTCAAGTTCGTCAAACCGTTCGCGAAATATCGGAGTTTGGAGTTAAGAGATGGTTGAGAAACCATCAAAATTTTCGCAAGTCTGTTACTCGAAACTAATAACTGGAATGGCCTAGGGGAAAAGTACACACACCATTGTAATCAGGCGTGTTTCTGCTTTCAGATGCAACCGGAATTTCTCGAGTTCGCCAGTCCGTTCGCGAGATATGGGAGTTTGAACATAAGGAATGGTTGAGAAACCATCAAAATTTTTGCAAGTCTGATACTCAGAACCAATAACTACAATGGCCTAGGGGAAAAGTACACACACCATTGTAATCAGGCGAGTTTCTCATTCAGATGCAACCGGAATTTCTCGAGTTCGCCAGTCCATTCGCGAGATATGGGAGTTTGAAGATAAGGAATGGTTGAGGAACCATCAATGTTTTCGCAAGTCTGATACTCGAAACCAACAACTACTATGGTCTAGAGCAAAAATACACATACCGTTGTAATCGGGCGAGTTTCAACTTTCAGATGCAACAGGAAATTCTTGAGTTCTTCAACCGGTTCGCGAGACATGGGAGTTTGAAGTTAAGGAATTGTTGAGAAACAATCAAAAATTTCGCAAGTCTGATACACGAAACCAGTAACTACTATGGCCTGGGGCAACAATACACATACCGTTGTAATCCGGCGAGTTTCTGCTGTCAGATACAACAGGAATTTCTCGGTTTCGTAAATCCGTTCGCGAAATATCGGAGTTTGGAGTTCAGAATGGTTGAGAAACCATCAAAATTTTCGCAAGTCTTATACTCGAAACCAATAACTGGAATGGCCTAGGGGAAAAGTACCAACACCATTGTAATCGGGCGAGTTTCTAGTTTCAGATGCAACAGGAATTTCTCGTTTTCCTCAGTCCGTGCGCGAGATATAGGAGTTTGAAGTGAAGGAATGGTTGAGAAACCATCATAGTTTCGCAAGTCTGATACTCGAAACCAATAACTACAATGGCCTAGGGGAAAAATACATATACCGTTGTAATCGGGAGTGTTTCTACTTTCAGGTGCAACAGAAACTTTTCGGATTCGTCAATCCGTCCGCGAAGTATCGGAGTTTGGAATTAAGAGATGGTTGAGAAACCATCAAAATTTTCGCAATTATGATGCTTGAAACGAATAACTGGAATGGCCTAGGGTAAAGTACACATGCCGTTGTAATCGGGCGAGTTTCTGCTGTCAGATACAACAGGAATTTCTCGGTTTCGTCAATCGGTTCGCGAGATATGGGAGTTTGAAGTTAAGGAATGGTTGAGAAACCATCAAAATTTTCGCAAGTCTGATACTCGAAACAAATAACTACAATGGCCTAGCGGAAAAATACACATACCGTTGTAATCGGGAGAGTTCCTACTTTCAGATGCAACAGAAATTTTTCGGATTCGTCAATCCGTCCGCGAAGTATCGGAGTTTGGAATTAAAAGATGGTTGAGAAACCATCAAAATTTTCGCAAGTCTGATACTCGAAACCAATAACTACTATGGCCTAGGGCAAAAATACACATACCTTTGTAATCGGGCGAGTTTCTACTTTCAGATGCAACAGGAATTTCTCGAGTTCGTCAATTCGTTCGCGAGACATGGGAGTTTGAAGTTAAGGAATGGTTGAGAAACCATGAAAATTTTCGCTGGTCTGATACTCGACACCAATAACTATAATGGCTTAGGGGAAAACTACACATACCATTGTAATCGGGCGAGTTTCAACTTTCAGATGCAACAGGAATTTCTGAAGTTCGTCAATCGGTTCGCGAGATATGGGAGAATATTTATAGTTTCTATTATATATCATTTGATCTATAGTTAAATTTGACACTAATACTCTAAATTCATATTTAATATATTTTTTAATCTCTTTAGTCTCCAGAAGAATTTTATTTATACTATTTACTATATACAATAATTTACACAGAATCGGAAATATATCTAATTATTTATTTATAATAATAATTTTTTTTTCACTTATCTTAAAAATTGGGATGTTCTCTTTAAATGTTCGATTCATTTCTTTAATTTATTCATTAAATTGAATTAATCTATTCTTTGTAATAACTTTAATAAAATTAATCCCTATAATTATTATAGAACTCGTATTAAAATTTAATAGTGAAATTTATTTTATTTGCCTAATTAATGTAATTATTGCCCCTATCATGTGCTTAAATAAAAAATCAATCAAAATAATTATAGGATATTCATCTGTTATACAAACATCTATTATAGTTATTTTATTAATAATTAACAAAGATACATTTTTAACATATTTCATTTTATATTCAATAATTTCTTCAAATTTAATTTTTATATTTAAAATAATAAAGATTAATTTTTCTTCCTAATTTAATATATTAACCTCTAATAAAAGAAAAATTATTTTATACTCAATAATTATTATGTACACAAATTTCCCACGTATAGCACTCTTTATGCTGAAATGAATCGTCCTAGAAACATTAATAAATTCAAGAATAAAATTTATACTTTTAATAATTGTATATCTTTTTATAAGATTAATTACATCATGAAATTATTTAAATATATCCTTCTTATATTTTTTCCCTTCAATTAAATAAAAAATATATAACTAAATTAACCTTAATTTTCTAAACTATTATCTATTTATAACTTTTTTAATATTTATATTTATATTTATGATCTACTGGTTATATTAAATTTTAGCATAATTAATATATGTATTCATCAAATCACAAAAATTTGGGATATTATATTTCATATCAGCTATATGATCTGGTATAATTGGTTCTTCTTTAAGGATACTAATTCGAATAGAATTAAATAGGCCAGGAACTTGAATTAATATCGACCAAATTTATAACTCAATTGTAACATCACATGCTTTTGTAATAATTTTCTTTATAGTTTTACCATTTATAATCGGAGGATTCGGAAACTGAATAATTCCCTTAATAATTGGATCCCCTGATACAGCATTTCCCCGAATAAATAATATAAGATTGTGACTAATCCCCCTTCATTATTACTTTTAATTCTTACAACACTATTATTCCCAGGCTCGGGAACTGGATGAACAATCTACCCTCCTTTGTTATCAAATCTTTATCACCCATCTTCATCATATAGACTTAACAATTATTTCTTTGCATATTGCAGGTATCTCTTCAATTATAGGATCAATTAATTTTATTGTTACAATTCTTAAAATAAAAAATATTGCTTTACAAATTCGATCAAATATCCTTATTTGCTTGGTCAGTATTAATTACTACAATTTTGCT